>NC_034410.1:123837377-124010745 GCF_002078875.1 Numida meleagris
TCTCCTCTCCTCTCCTCTCCTCTCCTCTCCTCTCCTCTCCTCTCTTTGATGTCAAGTTAAAGATTTCTGCCAGAATATACCTTTTTTTCTGATTACTTTTTTGTACTGATGTATATTTAGACATGGGAGGCCAATGTGAAACGTGAATGTTTATGCCAGAGTGCCTAAATCCACATAATTATTAGAAAAAAACAATCCAAACAAAGAAACAAAAAACCTCACTAGATTTATTTGCATAACCTGTCTATATATTTGTCAATAAAATTCTTCAGAGTGGTGTGGATAAGTCCTTCATTTGTATGCTAGTGAAGTCTGCCTAAGAAGTGATATTCTATTGCCCTGCACTCACCTCGGAGTTCATTTTCAGGAACTCTATTTACCATTCCTGTGCCAGACACACATGAAAGAACAGACACAGTCAATGATGCTTTCAGTCTATTCCACCCTAACATCAAACATCTCTGTCACAGCGACACTAGAATCATAGTCGAGTACTCATTAAAAAATAGAAAATCAACTCAACATTGTGTAAGTCCAATACAGATTACAGAGCCTTTGGTTGTTAAGTTTCTTGTAAATGCTAATCAACCCCAGCCTTTTTAATTCTTCATCCTGGACATTCTGTAACCATGTGTATATAGCCGCGGTGCTTTGGGCTGAAGTACGAGCAGCAACCTTTTTATGGGTCTGTTGTTAAAACTCCAACATTATGAGATTCATCAAACTAAGTAACTCTGCTAATCCTGTAAGAGTCTCTTCTTGCCCAATGAATGATTTATAACAAAAGAGTAGTCTTCTTTATTAAAAGGTTCTCATGCTCTAGAGGCTCTCGTGCTCAAACAGATGAGAGCTGCCACTGCTGCGTAGAAAAAATATGCTTTTCATGGGGACAAAAGGAACTAAGGAAAGTGCATCAGTCACTGCCTTTCCATGATTTTATTTTCTCCTCTCTAGAGATTAGTTTGCACAAAACTGTGTTCACAGTTTTACCAGGGAAGCTGTTGAATTGGAGAAACACATAATTGCTTTGCTGTCTAACTTAGCCCATTGTTAATTCATATCTTTGGTTTAATATTTGTCATTCATTTCTGGCATTGTCTGATGACTGGGACATTTCAATTCCACACCAAGTTTTATCTGCCTCAGTATTTTCATATATTTTCAGGAATGAAAACTCAGATACCTCTGACTGCACACTGAATGGGACATGTGCTGCAAAATTCTAATTGTGGGCGTCCAGGTGCATTTTTTCCTCTGGGGAAACATGACAATGTTAAATAATTGTACGCAGAAATGCTCAGTGTGTGAAACTCATGGGCAAAAAATCTAGAGGAGCATCCAGTTTATGAAACTAGCATAGAGACAGTTTAGGGCTTCACATCTTTTCATTTTTATATCATCCAAGACATATATTTTCTCACTAAAATATGAATGGAAATTTTCCTCAGTTTGTTCTCATGAAGGAAGACCCCTAAACTGTTTGTGGAAAAGTCTATCAGTTGCTATCAGTTGCTATCAGTTGCTAACAGTCTATCAGTTGCTGAGCTCACTGACTTCCTATGCTGCAACACAGCTAACTGCAACCAGCTGCTAAATATGGTCTCAATCCAGCAAAGTACTTTGGCACATACTAAGCTTTGTCAGGGTGTGTATTCATGTTAAAATCACTTGGACTTTCTGTATACCTGTTGTGAAGTTGAAATAGATTGGTTTATTTAGACATACACCTTCTCTCTTACCCACACATAGGTCTTGCAGATATATCCCTTAGCATATCAGTGGCAATTTAAGTCATTAGCTCCCACATAAATAAAAACCCACAAGATAATGGAAAAGAAAAAAAAATTAAACTCTAACAAAAAAATTAACAAATGGTGTGGATGTCCATGCAATTGTCTAGGAAAAAAATATTATTTATGAAGTCATTTATTTATGATATTTAAGTACGCAATCATAGTACAATCTCTTCAAATAGATTCTTTATGATGATGGATGGGTTCATCAGCAGTCTCCGTGCTGTGTAATACATTCCTACATGGATTTGTGCTGGTCATTATTATATAACAAAATCTATATAGTAAGTAATAATTTCCATACAACACAGTAGGTACAATTCCAAAGTGCTTCCCACATATGATTGCAAAAGTTGTCATGTTGCAGGAAGACCATTCTGACAGTTATCAGGTGCTTTCTCCGGGAAACATGTAGGTCTGTGCATCTCTAAATGGAGGCTGTATTAGAGTGCTTAGGAAATATTCTCCCTGCTGTTCCTTCTGCAATTCTTGTTAGGCATAGAAGTGTCACAGCATAATTGGGGGAAATTCCAGTTTTAACAATGCCTGTTCCCTTTTGGCTAATAACCATAACGATTGACAAGAGAGCGCTCTGCCTCCTTGCAGAGCAAGGTCCGCATTCCCCACTCCGTGCTCGGCACTGATTATGGGACCAGGACAGGAGCGGGGGAAGAAGAGAGCCTGTTCATCTTCATTCTAACTCAGTTATTTTCCCCTCTGTTGATACTGCTATGAGAGTGTTTTATTCATTTCTCATTACAGTCTATCATACCTGTCAAGTGGCTGTCACAGAAATCCAAGAGACATTTTCTAGTGGCGTCCTCTCTCTCCAGAGACGCAGGCTTGAGGGCAGGAAGAAAAAGGCCTGGAAAGCGGAGTGCCTTGAAGGATTTAAAGTAGAATTAAGGAGTGAGGAGTGAGGAGGGGAGAAGACTTTCCTAGGAAGAAAATGGCAACTTGAAAAATGGAGGGGCAACGCACAAGTTGGCTTATGAAATAAAAGGACGATGAACATCCAGTAGTGGGCCTTCATGTTTTATTTATCTTTGATTTCTCTCCTATTCCTTCAATACTGCTCAGTCTTTGAAATAAACGAGTCCAACCTCTATCTCATAAATATCATGATAATGACAGTTAAGTATGACATAAGTACGTGAATAAGACAAGAAGTACACGTCAACAAATATCACCTTTATTTATAGGGTGAATTCTTGTGGAGCACAACTGTTTTGGAAAAACCTGCCCAGTACTCATCATTAAAGCTTTGGGTGCCTTGCAATGGATGCACACAGCAGGTTTTATGTATTTTACTTACCCTCTAGACACTTTGATAAAAGTGGGAGTTCATACAGCACACAAATGTAATTCCAAAATGGGCATCTCTTGAGCAGTGCATTTTCTCTGTGACTGACAGTACAATTGGGAGCCATTTGCTGCACAAAAGGAAAGTGTGAGAAGTTCTTTTTCTGGCTAAGCTCACAGCATCATTATTATGTGCAGCAGTGTTTATACGCAAGACCCAAAGTGCCAAAGTGCACAGAAACACACTTGAAGTGCTGCTCCTCAGAATGTGCAGTAATCATATTCTGTGAAAGTCAGAGATTAAGGGAGTCATCTGAACAATCAGCAGTGCATCTGTCTCACATATTATATACAGTTTGAAGTATCTCTCTTTTTTTTTTCTGTAAAACTAACATCAGTGTTTACCTATAAACAGACACAGAAGTCATTGCTGGCTATACTCTGCTTTGTATACAATGCTATTATATAAAGAGCTCAAGCAGCACGTCTGCCTGCCTAGATGTGTGTGTTCTTCTACTCCAGCTGCCAACAACCTAAATTATTCAGCAACCCCTGATCATGCCAAGTTTTTAGTCAACAATGGAGATCCTGCCAAAGAGCTAATAATGTTTAAAAAAAAAAGCAATGTTTGTGACAATTAACAGAGCCTGCAGCCTGCAAAGAGAGTTGGACTCATTTGTAAAGGAAAATTTAAATGATATGCTTCATTATAAATGGTCCCATGCAACACATTGCTAATCAACCAGAGCAGCTTCTTTTTTTTCCCCACCCTTCCTATCAGATGAACCAAACAGCAACATGAGCCAAAGTTCTTGGCCAGTGCTTGCTACAGCTATAAATGTGGTGTGGTTATCTATCAGTATCATAATCGGCTCAGATCAAACTGAATAATTAGCACTAAAGTGGATGAATAGAACCCCAGCCTCTTATCTTGTCTATTAATAATAAGTATAACTTCACAGCCAAATCAAGAGGTATGTTATTGTACCCCTGAGAGCCTGTTTGGGTAAAACCCCCAGTGACCTCCCCACCATCAGCAGTGCAGATGGGACAGTGTGTGCCTGCAATGACAAGCTGACAGCTGACAGCCCCCCCAGCTCCACAGCCCAAAGTGGGAGTGAGAGAGGAGATAAACAAACCAAGCACAAACAGGAGAGCTTTTATACGGATTCCTTCCTCCTCCTGTTGTCCTCACTCACACCACCTCAATTAATAATAATTGCTTTTCATCTGACAGAGCTCTGCAGATGAGCAGTTAAGAATAACTGGTGATTTCCACCCAAACTCACTATGAAATTTAGGTGTTGTTTTACAGCAGTACCGTGATGACTGCAAATTGCTGAATTCTTAGGGATCACATTCAGACACGCTCCTCTCATTTAAACTGTGGTACACACCCAATCATTATCATGCAGTGTCCGATACAACAATTATCATTGCGTTTTGAACTGCATTACAATATTACCCTTGCTTTAGGATCTCTAAGACATTTAAGTGACATTTACCTAATTGCTACCAATTTAATTTTTCTTATTTTATTAATTAGAGAAGTTAACTCAAAGGAAAGTTTTCAAGTTTTGCAAGACAGTTAAGCGCTTTTTCTCATGGATTAGGAAAGGCTTAGTGCAGCCTAATTGCAGTTTACAACTCCTGTGCTCTTCAGTTTTATTGACAAAGATACCTTAAAATTCATTGCTATGGACAGACTGATTATTCAGCTCACAGCAAGGACAGATGCAGAGTTTTCAGGATCAGCCCTTAGAAGCTGTGTACTTTATCAGAGGTACCTGAAGACTTTTTTTTTTTAGTGTATATACATTCATAGAATCATAGAATCACCAAGACTGTAAAAGACGTCTAAGATCATCCATGTTGTTTGTATCTGAGCTGGAATGAACCTAAACCAGGCAATTTCTGACTGGATTTACTTTTGTGCTTTACGTAGTTTCAGGCTTCCTCTTTAAGACATTATGACAAGAGACTTGGGGTACACCGTTACCAGAAGTCTCCAAGATAGGGAGGTGGAGAAGGAAAGGGGACACCTTCTCCCTGTGGAAGAGCTGGTGGTGGATCCATTAGTGGTCTCTGGTGAGGAAGGGAAGAAGAATTTTTTCATTTTATTAGAACCAGACAAGGGCTGCCTATTGGAATCTGGAACAGAGCAAAAGCAGGAGTGAGGGAAGCCTGTATGCACAAGAAAGCAGTAGCATTAGGTCTGCTACCGTGTATAATGGGATTAAATGTGGTTTAGGGCTTTTTTTTTTTTTTTTTCCTTTTTAGTTAGATATTAAACACTCAGTAACTCAATTAATTTTTACTAATAATTTTGTATCTCAAAAAATACTACAGAGGATGCTGACATCTGCATTTAGTGACGGCAAACAGACAATAGAGTTCTTATGAATTTGTGCATTTACTTATGTTTTACAATTTTACAATTTACCATCTTACCATTTATCTTTTTCACCAAAGAAGCCAGTCATAATGGCTTCAGAGGAGTAATTCCTGATGGAAACACCTTCAAGCTGCAGTAAGGCCAAGGGGTATTTGAATATATTTTGTGCAAATGGCCATAAGAGTTACTAAATGCAAGTCCTTAATGCAAGTCCTTGACAAACAGTTGATGTCCAGCTTTGTCCTGATTCAACCTCAAAAAAGTGGATGGAAAACCTCCACTGACATCAGAGGAGGCCAGACAAAGTCCAGGTTATAACCAGAGGAAAATACTGCTACATATTTTTGTACCAAAATGGCTTTACTGCAAAATTCCATTTCTTCTCAGACATGTGGGAACAAGGGGTAATGCAGCTGCTTGAACACCCTGGAGGTGCTCAAGGCCAGGCTGGATGGGTCCTTGGGCAGCCTACCCTAGAGAGTGGCAGTCCTGTCCATGGCCAGGGGTTGGAGTTGGATGATCTTTGAGGATCCTTCCAACCCAAGCCATTCTACGATTCTGTGATTCCATGACTCTAGGATTATCACTTTTTTAGTTAGAATTTCCCAAGGATGGATTGTTAGGGGGGTTTGAGGATATCAAATCTTAATTTCAAAATGAAATATTTGATATAATTTTTGTGTGCACTGTCTGTCACTGACAGATGTGGTTTGCAGTAAATATTGGGAAAAACTGAGAAGATGGACCAAGGTGTGAAAGCCGGACTTGTGCTGAAAGGCTGAGCCCTGCATCATGGCACTCCACCTCTCACACTGACATTAAGCTGAAATGATCCTTCTCTTAGTATTTTTGTTCTGTGCACCACCTTCTTTTGTGCCTTTATAATCCCAGATGAAATACTTTGTAAAAGAAATCAAATCAGCATTTACACGTACACCTTCCAGCTTTGTTCAAATCACACTCGTATTCAGAATGAGAAAAAGTCTACTATTTCACTGAATTCAGTCAATCAGCTCTCTGCAGACCAGAGCCTTGAATGGGTCTGGCTGATGACCTGAGTCTTGTGCCAGCAAAGCTCTCCACCTCCCATCAGACCCAAGATGACAAGCTGAGATTCACCACTGTTCCCCTTTTTCTCCTTATTGTTCAATTACTTCTTTCCAAACATCCATCTGGCATTATTGTGCTGGCTTAGCAAAATTTGGGACAGATAAAAAAAGGAAGATAATTTCTTCAAATTCTAAAGTAGCTGTTAAGCTACATCTGCCCATTCAATTCAACCACCAGCAAAGACTGACTCTGCCAGACATGCAGCTGTACTTGCAGCCGTGATTCAAGTCTGGAAACTCATTCCCAGACTCACTAAAGACCTGCTGGAGAGACATGCAATGAGTAATATTTTCTGTTTTGTGTATGTATGGATTTAATATAGGCAGAAATTTGGCAAAAGAACCTGCTCCACATTTCCAGCATCCTTTCCCTGTAGACTAAGTATTAAAATACATGTATGTATTCACAGACACACACATTTATCAGTACTAGGATACATATTCACCCATACATGCACATTCAGCCCCTCCTAATCAACTGGACACTTCCTACCACCAATTCTCTATTAAAAAACAAAAAAAGGGAAAATGATCAATTTTTTATTGTATATTACCTACAAGTGCAGATATGAGTTTGGTAATCGTGCTTTTGTTGCACACAGACTGTAAAATATTTATAGAGACAATGTGATTTGGGTCAAGGCATTAAATAAAGTAAAAGTTGCTTTATTCAATATATGATGAACAGTATCCATATTAAAAACCAGAGGGAAAAGTGTTCAAATGAAAAAATATGCTTAAAACAAATTCATCTGTTCAATGTTCATAAATGTTTTAAGAAATGTAGACAAACAAGTCTTGAAATCCATATTTACAGTACACAACTCAAAAACTAATAGTATTTATTTAATCCAGAGGGAGAAGTGACTAAAAATTTAGTGTTTAATGATCAACAAAAAAATACTTGTCCTTGGAAATTACCACAGTATTTATTGTCAGGAAAGTTACAATAGAGTTATTGTTATTGTTGTAGCTCTTCTCTTGGTAAATTAATTAGGTCAGCATTGATCTAGAAAGAAAATACTTCCTCCAAGTCTGAAAACATTTTTCAATCTTCAATTCTAAGGCATTTTTGCATTAAAATATGTAGAGAATGCAAAATGAATTTGCTTGGCTGTAAGACTTCTGTTTCATAAATAATAAATATCATTCTAAAATATGGGATCAGAAAGACCTGATCCTGTAAAAAGTTAAGCATGGACTTAACTTTAAGCTTGTATGAGGTCACACTTGGTCCTCAAGTTGAGAGCTTGTAAAAGAAAAGATATTAACTCATATAGATAAAGATATAAACAGCAAAGGTATTAACCATTGCTGACCTGCAGACACCTAGTCTATATGAAATATATGTAAGATATATTATATGTGAATAGAAATTCACAGACACAGACTGCAACTCTTGTTTAGTTTAGACAGAAAATAGAGCATCACAGGGCTCTGTTACCCAGTGGTTGTCAGAAGGGAACTGCCTTTAATACCTCAACTGCTTAAAGGCTCCCTACCTACTGTTTCTGTCTTTTACCACATAAACCTCAGCATTCCTTCTTTTTACTCTTCCTTCTGACTTAGTCTGTTGGCTTCTCCTTCCAAAACTGAATGTCATGGTCCTTCATAGTTCTGGTACACAAAACTCTAGGGCCTTGCTTACTTTTTTTTTCTTCATTTCCCTTTTCAAAGTCAAACAACACCGTAGTGCTTAAAATAGGAGATTGGAAATTACAGCTCAGAAATGAGTTATCAAGGCCAGAAGGTGCTTTGAAGGGTCAGTCCATCCAGTGGGCCACTGTAGTGATGATTATGCTCACCAAGTGTGATGTCATGGAAGTGTGGATGTATGCCATGTTTTGTCACATTTTCCATGGGCTGACAGCACAGACACAGTAAGGTACTGTGGCTTTGTGAAGTCACTGTTTTGTTAAGATGCAGTAACCCATTGTATACCTGAGACAGCAAGTTGTTATTTTATTCATTTACGTCTTCTAAAAATTAGAGACAAAGATTCCTGTCTTTTGTGACTTTTAAGCACTGTCAAGAGAATCTCAACATTAATTGGTACTTAACAGCCAATGATAACAAGTTATGCAATTCCCATTTAGTTTCTTTTCACTTAAAATGCCTTTGTTTGAGATATTTTGCACTGCTCCCTCTTTCTGTTCTCAATACACCTCTCACGGTGATACTTAAGTACAAGCAAAAATGCAGCTGAACTCTCACAGAAGCCTATAAAATAGATGCATTCAGAAGAAAGTAAAAAGTACAAGAAAGCAGCTGGAACTGGCTGATATAAGGTCAAAGCCCATTTGACTTTGCAATATTCCTCCAGAATGTCACTGTTACAGACAGTATTTTCTTTGGGGAGTTCTGGTTTTCCCATATTACAAACACCTCTTTGGTGACATTCAACCCTAGCTAAAGGAACGAAGTCACCAAAGTCCCGGTGAAATTTTTCAGGTAACTATATGCAGGTAATTTGAACTAGGAAGAGACTTACTGCCCTAAAGAAACATTAGCTTTATGTGATAAAATAGAAAAAGTTGTATTTGGTTTAGGCATCATTTAATTATTTATGATTTTTTTTAAATTTTATTTTATTCCTTGGCCAACACTGTGAAAACAGAGTCTTGGTATCATCAGACTCAGGCAGCTCCTTCTTTTTGATTCCCAGTTACAGTACAATTGTATTTTCACATTTGTTTTCAGAACAATCTGTGATATCATGAAAAAGGCAATATTTGAAAGAGTCTATAATTACATTTTATAAGCTTATAAACAATATATATTACCGTAAACTAAAATGACAGCAATAGATGAAATCCTCCCAGAGGAGGACTGTCTATACAAGAGGAGGAAATATGCAGAAAACAAAAATGCCTAGCTAGGAATGTCAAGGTATCCTCAAGGCACAGATCACTGTCTAAATTCATGTTGCACTGTGGGAGAGAGCTGCTTCTAGATAGAGAAGAATGTTGGTTTCGTCTTTTCCCTTTCTTGTCACAGAATGGCCCTCTTGGGTCAGAGTGCAGAAAGGTTACCTCCTTCCTACATAACAGGCGCAAACAGTGAAGTCTCTTGCTTGGAATAGCAGAGCATTGTCTTCTTTCTTGAATTCTCTAAGCACTCACAGAGCAAGCAGCAAAATACCCTATTTTATATGTTTAGGTTAAAATTCCTGGAAAAGTACCAGGGATCATCTCCAAAACTCTTTCTCCCTCAAACTGTAAACAAAACACAAAGTCCAAACCTCCCCTCCCCCCAGTATTCTTGAAGACTGCTCATGGACTGGCTGTTTTCTTCTTCATTGCCTGAAACACCTGCAGTGTAAAACATGCAAAGCGTTTAGACATGGTGGTGGTGGTTCTGGGTTGGCTTCTACGCATCCAGTATGGTTCAGATGGATGGGACTATTCAGCAGTACTGAAGTAACTTTGACCTGTTGTAAACAGTGTTGCCATTCCTTCCAAAATGTGTTATAGGTTATTCAACATTATCAATTTTGCTGGAAACCATGCTGGTTTGACATTTTATGTCATGAGCTACTCTGGACTTCACATCAACCTACATGAGTTTTGAAAGTAACTTGTCCCCAAGAAGGTAGACATGTGGTGGTAAATAGCCATCCATCAATGTCCTGTAAATCCGTGACTGGGGATAAGTGAGAGGTTTCACCGACAGTCAATACTTCTTTTGATCTTGGTGCCACTGATAATTGAACTTACTTTTGGATTCATGCTGGGTCTCATATGGATGCCAGAGATATGTATACTCACACTATATTTATTCATTCAACCTTTGTTATCAGCTCCTTAGTGAAGCTAGTACTGTCTGACTGTCAGATTTAAAGCCTGGGAAGACTAATGACTTCCCACAGTTAAGTGCTGGAAGGACAGAGGCTATTTTAATTGGGGTTTCCTGTCAGCTAAAACAAGTGTCTCTGCTATATATTGGAAGGGTGTCATCCTGAACTCACTCATCCTGTGAACAGTCCTGTCATCTTTATTGATTCAGAACCAAGCTGGATTCTCAGAGCGGCTGAGTTTCTAACGTATTCTATAATGCTTTACTTTCAAAATATCTACCAGTCACATCACGATTGCTAGAGAGATTCAGGTATATTTTACTTGATTTTTACCAGGGCACAGAAACAATGTTTCTGGCCTTCCCTGGCAATCTGGTCAAAAGTATAGATTTTTAACATTGTCCTCTTGATTATTATTTTTTTCCTTGATCAACAAGAGAGACTTAAGCTTTCACGTATACATCATATCTAAAACTTCTAGACCCTGCATGAGATGTTAACAAATACAAGTGACTAAACATCTCACATGTAATATTCATGAACCCAACTAAGTACATATTTCATGCTCACTACACAGTGATTTTGATTGAGTCACCACTGCAATAAAGATACCAAAGACATGGAACAAAGCCAGCCAAAGCCAATGATTTTCTTTTCAGTCTTAGAAGAGATCAGTCACTTTGCACTTTTACCTGTGCAAAGTAAAGTAAAAAAGGCAAGAACATGCAGCTCTGCATGATGGTGAATATGAAAGGTGACAGGCAAAGAGGAAGCAAAACATGGGACTTAATTGTTCTGAGTCTGTGTTTCTTTATCTAATATATATCATTTTTTCTCCCATTATTATATAATTTCAGTTACACAATTAAAAGATATAGCATATAAAATATTTATCTAAAGTAAAAGAATATAAGATATTTAAAAATGTAACTACATTCATGTACAGAAACAAAGTCAAATGAAGTAGATGCACTCAGCCTGTAATACTTCATGGACTATCTCAGAGAACACATAGGCTTTCTATTACAAAGGGAGTTGAACTAAAGACTTAAACCACTATTTCAAAAGAATGAAACAGTCTGTCCCCTGAGAACCTTAGATACCTCTTTCACCTTATGTACTAAATCTTGTCTTATATTCTGTAGATGCCAATCTTCTCTCTATGTCGGCTTACTGATGTTCAGCCCTGCGGGTAGGCTCCTTTGGTTTTTTTTTTGGGGGGGGGTGGGAGCTGAGGTTTGGGAATGATATTCTAAAGTTCAGAGGCATTGCTGTAACCTTGGTCACATACATGTTTGAATTAACTGTTTCAGTGCTATTTTTCTAAAGATGGACCTGACCTGTAATAAGTACATTTTACCCCAGTAACAGACTGCCAGTTACTTGAAGTAGTTAATGGCTTTACAAGAATTAGCAAAATGAGGTTCAACAGCATAGGAAAGCCTTTTAAGAATGTAATTATATTAAGGTAATAGGCAACAAAAAATATTGTAAAAATCTGCATTTTCCACAAAATCTGTGTATAGGGACATGGAAAAAATACATTTGTTATAATTAAATGATGAAAGTCCTTAAATCATCAATGTTATGTCCCTTCACCCCCCTCCCCTAAATATTGTGGTCTACTTTCACAAAGATGCTGCAGTGAAACCTAGTGCTGGATCATTAGTAGATGAAACCTTCTAATAGACATATCTTTCAGTTAACGTGAATCAAAGTCTGGCCACTTGGTTTAGTCAAGGCCAAGTGAGAGCAGACACATTGCAAATTCGGTACCTGATGTGTGGTGCCACCCTAAAACATCTGAAAGGATGTGCCTTAATATCTGGGGGCTGAAATGTGCTGAACAGCTCTCTGATTCATTCACAGTAAGACATGGGAGAGACTGATTATGCTGGCAGAAAGAGAGCCTGCAGGGATGGCAATGAAGGAATAATGGCATTCGAGTGGCTTCTCCCTAAAGTTAACCATTCTCTCAATATGGTCTCACTTACCTGCAGCTGCAGATGGCCGTACTCTTGGGATGAAATCAGTGCTAAGTCTGCCTTCTAGCCTACTATGCCTCACACAATTCCCCAAAAGATCAAAAACTGATCCACAGCCAATCAGAAATAAAGTCTTTACATGTGTGCACTTGTACCTTCCCAACTCTAGACTAGATAAGCTGACACCCAAACTGCATTGTATTAGTGACAGAGTCAGGAAAATAAACTCAAGGAAAAAAAAAGGGTTTTTGCCTCAAACACTGAAATTTGTTAGAGGGGAAGGGTATCGTCTTACATCTAATGCCAAATACATAAACATCTATCTTATCTTTTAAGAATTGCACAGCAATTCCTCTCCTTTCCCTAAAATGTGCCTGCTGGTTAATTTCATAGATATCAACTGAAATGCAGAGTTGCCAGCTCCGTGTAACCCACCCCAAATCTAACAGCTGTACTTGTGCACATGCAGCATCAAGCCATCTGTGCGATGCAGCACAAAGCACTCACTTGACTTGGTAAAGGACAAGAGACAAAGGCTTTAGCAATGCTAAGGCGCCTTTCTTCTTAGGAGTGTTTTGGCCAGATTATGCCTCGCTCCCTGGGAGGCGTGCAGAAACGGGTGGCTTGGAAGAGCCGCGAGGAAGTCTGGCTGAGTGAAATAGCATCCCTTCTGTGGTCCCGCGGTGTGTGCACACCACTGTTGGTGGAACAAATGGTAGCCATATGCTTCCTCCTGTGAGCTAGCTAGGCATATGTGACCACTGCCCTCCTTATCCCAACTCCTCTGTGTTACCACTCAAAAATCCAGCACCCCAGGAAGGACTGATCTTGTTGATGTGATCTTTGCCAGGACCTATATCTAGGAGCAAAGAAGATGTGGCAAAAGCATATTCCCCCTCCTTCAGTGGCTGGCTTCAATCTGGTTAATTTGCTTTTGTAAGAAGAATGGGAGGAGCTTGTTCTTTTCCTTCCTTCCTGGTTTCTCTGGATTAGAATGGCAACAGAGAAGGAGTCAGCAGTCAGTGGCTGACAGTTGGTTTGATCGTTATTTTAACATTTTTACATTTTATTTTTATGAAAGAAATGATGTAGGTCGAATACCTGACTCCCTGTAAATGCACTGATTTTGCCTTAATATGCTCTTCATTGGCACAACTCTTGGCTTCTCTGCAGTTAGTTTTTGGCAGTGGTTCTGGAGTAATAGAATTGGACCCAGACAATAGCATCACCAGTTCTCCCTGAGTATGAGAGTTGGCACTTCAAATTTTACTTAAAAGAATAACAGACTATCCTTTTTCAAGTACATTAAGTAAAGTTAATGAAATTATCAAAAAAAATGAATTGTCCTAAAAGCTCAGTCTCAGGTTTTTTTTCCACCAAAGTTTTGAAAAGAATGTTATTCAGGATCTGAATTCAGATACTTTTGGGCTCTTCATAAAGACAGAAATCACTTATACAAGAGAAATCTGAGCTAGTTTTTAAATTATCTTCAGCACTTGAGACTATCAGCTTTGTATTCTAATTACAATATGCACGCCATTGAAATCATTTTATATTTGTGGGTCTTTCAAAAAAGAATTAATGTCTTTCGGAACATGAATGTAGATCTCATAAGATAGCCTGTGGCTCCACCCTTGTAAACAAATGTTGAAGAAATACACCATTATCAATTACATGACAATGGAAAGAAAGTTTATTTGATTTGATCAAACTGTTCTTAGGGAAACTGGCAATGTGTTTGCTAGCTACATGGAATAAGTAAATCAATAAAGCATATTCCAGACTGCACCCGAGACATATACAGATGTTCACTGTCTCTCTCAGCTGGTATTCTTGATACAGAGAAAGGTTGATGGCATTAACAGAAAAATAAGTATTCTTTCCTGGGTCATGTTAAAGCAAATTCACATAGGTTTTTATAAGAAAGTAAAATATCTGGTTGATCTATCTCATCAAAGCCTATAGAAAAACAAACAAACAAACAAAACCATTGCAGTGCACAGCAAATCGTAACAGGAAATGTCTCCACAACGTCTGCCAGACGGTTAGATACATACTGATCATGTTACAAATGCCTAAGGTAATTCATGATTTGTGAACATTTATTCACAGATAAACCTGAGTTTCTGCTGGAACGAAGGGGTGATTATGGGTTTATGGTTGAGCTAAATGATCTTAGATGATTTTTCCAACCTTAATGATCCTATGATTCTATGATATAACATTTTTTTTCCCAGCAAATTAAATACAAATATCTTAAGTAATGGTAGAGGTTTAGTTGCAAGGAATTCTCAGCTTTAGGTTTGCATTTGTTGTTCTGAAAGTCACGGTTGGTAAACCATGAAGGCAGGTGTAAATGCTCCCACGCTGTAAACAAACTTAATTTTTCTCTGAAATCAGATGTAGTTTGGATACTGAGCAGTTGTTTCAGTGAGAAGAAGAGTTTACTTTCTTTGATAAATGAAATGATGAGATCTTGTGTTTGATTGGTAATTGCGTAAGTGAATCTGATGAATCAAAAATAAAAACCCACTTGAACAAAAAGCAAAAAGCAGGAAATAGTACTTCAAAGCATGTTGATATTAGAGACAATGAGAGAATACTCAGCTGATATGGATAACAGACAACTCATCTGTGAAATTATGGGGCTGATTAAAAGTAGTCCTCTTGTACTTCATACAAGGTACAAAGATCTGGGTACACCTTACTAAACTTTCAAATCTGTTAAATGTGCATATTTATCTTTTACACAATTCTCAGGAAACTAACTAAGAAACAGGATTATATTGTTCTTCACAGAGTGCAAATAAATAAGAAAAGTACATGTTCAAGAGTGAGCATGGTCTATGTCTATCTAAATTAATATACACATACAATGGATAAAAATGGGGGAAAATATAGGGGTTTGAAGACAGCAAAAGTCTCTGCTAAGTGACTATGTAAATGCTACCAGCTGCAAAGCTGCAAGTGTTTTTCCCATATATTATGCCAGGAATACAGCTGGAGACAAGGATGACTGCCATGATATGCTACAAATTAACATCCCCCCTACTCAAGTGAATCTGCAGCAGAGATTTCACTGGTATTAACTTGCAGCTTGGAGTAAACTTTTATCACAATTATCCTTTGAATCCTCCTAAAGGAAGAAGGTACTTGTGGCCAAAGACTGGTGACCACCCTTTTACTCAAGGGTGTATGGAAACTTCCTGCTGGAGGTTTGCCCTTGGCATCTTGTCCACCTCTGTCTGAACTTGGTATCACTAAATACTCCTCAGTCTCTCTTTCAGTTTGTTTATCCTAATTTAGGTGAACTAAACAATGTCTCTTGCTGCTATGAGGTTGAAATAATTCATTAAGTCTCTGCCAACTTCACCCCAATGAGAAAGAAGCCTTTGGGACCCTGAAAAGAGAAGGGTCTCTTACTCACAGCAGCCCTAAAGACATTTCCTTACAAGAGGAGAGTGAGAAAGGGGCAGAAAGGCAGCAAAATGCTTCCGGACACCTGGACAGAATGTTCATTTAATGCAAAGCAGGAACAAGGCACGGGGACAGTTGCTTCCTGCCTGGTGGGAACAGAGTATGGAAGATCTGATTATAGAATCATAGAATCATAGAATTGCTCAGGTTGGAAAAGACCTTCAAGATCATCAAGTCCAACTGCAACCTAACCATACTACTCTAACAACCCATCACTAAGTCATGTCCCTGAGCACCACATCCAAATGGATTTAAACACATTCAGGGATGGTGACTCAGCCACCTCCCTGGGGAGCCTGTTCCAGTGCTTAACAACCCTTTCTGTAAAGAATTTTTTCCTGATATCCAACCTAAATCTCCCCTGGTGCAACTTGAGGCCATTTCCCCTTGTCCTGTCACCTGTCACCACTGAGAAGAGACCAAGACCGCTCTCACTGCAATCTGCTGATCTCACTGATGCTCTACTGCCTCCTGTCCAGCAGCTGCAGACAAGGCTGGTTGGTCCTGCACCTGGAGAGCTGGAAATAGAGTAATCTTGTGAGCTGCCTGTAAGGCTAGAACAGCAAGGATGAGAGAGCAGGGTGAAGAATTCAGTTAATGTGGAAGAGAAGATGAAGCAGATTCCCCAAAGGTCTCACTTTTTTCTTTTTTTAAATCTGAGTTATGCATGCCTCCCGTGGTAGAATATGGTTTGTGTTGCACGTCATCAAACAAACACTGGGTCTAAGG
This sequence comes from Numida meleagris, assembly GCF_002078875.1. NCBI lineage: Eukaryota > Metazoa > Chordata > Aves > Galliformes > Numididae > Numida > Numida meleagris. Next base: position 123,853,964 of record NC_034410.1, read on the forward strand.
GGAAAAAAGTAACGGTCTATGAGTATACTTCTTTAAAAGGATTGGGAAAAAGGTGCTTAAACAGCAGAACCCAGGCAGTTCCACAGGCTGAAGCCTAATTTTGAACCAGTCTCACATGAAATGTGTTAATGTCTTTAGATGTAGGTGTTTTAATTCAGAGTGATTCAATACACAGTGAAGTAGTTTGGTTTTTCTAAGTAGAAAAATTGAAATGCTTTGGCAAAATCAAAAATTTATTTAAAAAAGCATTGTTTTGAATATTCTGTGCCAGAAAAGCACTTTGACATAAAAATAGATAAATAGTAATAACCCAGATAGCTGTGCCATGCATTTTGTTGTATTTTGCTTTATTTGTTTTCTATGTTGTTAAGTAAATAACCAGGCTTTTGTAGATCTCGTCTTTCTATAACCTTTAAAGAAACATTTTAACAGTGAAAGTTAGAAACTAAAGACCAATCTGTTCAGTACATTGAATTTTGTATCTATTATATGTGGAAACCAATATATTCCCAAAATTTCCTCTCTCTTCTTGTCTCATTCTTTGATAAGCTTCTGAAAAGACTTTTATCTGGGGCACTATCTTCATGCCGTTCTTAAGAAGAATGTGTGCTATAGCAAATGGATTGATCTTGAGAGCAAAGTTAGAAGATTAGGAAAACAGATAATAGACTTAGCCGACCCCTCTCCTTGCCTCAAGGAGCCACTTTACAGACCATTGCAAACCCACTCATAATCTATAAAACACAGATATCCATCACTTTTACTAGGTTGTGTCTGTAGCAGTAGGAGGGATAAGATGTGGAGGTTATGTGTTTGGTTGCTGATTTCTCAGTATAAGCCTACAGTCATAACAGCAGTTAGAGGAGCTCTGTGGGGTAAAACATTCACACACATGCAGACCCATGAGACCTTATTAAGCTTAATAGTTCAGGAATGCTATGAGCAGTTATATAGAAAATTAGAGCCAGGCATTATGCACAGATGAACAGGCATTTCTCTATCCTCTCAACTTCTCTCAGTGATCTGCATGGGAGATGGGAGGTTTCTCAAATCTCTCAAAGCTCTGTTAGGAAAAAAAAAAAAAGAGGAAAGAGGAACTAATTTTAAACTTACCCCAAGGGAAAGTTCTTAGCCCTGGTGGGCTTAAAGGAGGTTTTAAAAAAACCTTCTTGCTTAGCCGCCTTCATACATTTACTTGACACATTCTACTCCTTGAGGGATTCAGGTGGATTCATTTCTGCCATTCCTGGTGCATACATTTAATTGTATAGATTATACATATTGTGTCTCCTGGAAAGTGAGCTTACTCATCTGTGAAGATGACAAACCCTTAAAAAACTTAACTCAGTCAATAGCACAGCTATGAACTGACAGGAAGTGATGACCTTGACCAAAAGCATTTATTTTCACCATTAGCTGTGCTGTGCACTCTGTTTCCAACTGGTAGGATGCCTGGTCGCACTCTTCACAGCTCTCAGTGGTTTGAATCCAAAGCTTGCTTCAGAAACAACAGCTTGTAGGGGCACATGAAGCAAATGTATTATTTTGTCTTAATAAGGAGTTGTGCCAGCTCAACTACAGTGGTGTAAGAGGAATGGTGGCACACAAAAGCACTCAGGTAGTTCTACTGACTGTGGCGGAGCCAAAGAATCAGGGGAATCTTAGGCCTTTTGGTCTGGGTAAGGCAGAATGCACTCGATATTTTATGATATTCAAATTCTAGGGCCTATTTTCCTAAGAATGGTTTTACACTGTAATGATTTTAATTTTATAGACTAGCTGGAAAAGTGATTTCCCATTTTATGGCTTCTATTTGTCTTCTCAATCATATGTTTTGCAGATTAAAATAAGAACAGGTGACTGATAATTGCGCAGGCAGTGAGTATTACTGATCCTTCTTCACGCAAATAGATTAGTGTCAACTCCACCAGCATTTTTAATTCTCTTCCTAATTGTTTATGATAAATATGTCTGAAAAATGATGAACTCTAATGTGCTTCTTTAAATGATCATTTGAGTGTTTCAGATTTTTGAGATCTTAGTGTCAAATACTAAAGAAGGTCCATAAAACTACATTAATGAAGCACATAAAGCATGTGAGTTCTTTGCTGGATGAAGTTGTTGCAGCTTTGATATATGGAAAGTGAGATTTCTAGTAACTGAGGCTTGGAGTGATGATCCCATTAACAAGTCCATTGCTTTATAGCAAGTAAGTTGCACACCATAAAAAGTCACAAAATCAGACAGTCTACACTTGTTTGATTTAATTGCATCTGTGAGGAGCCTGCAATCTCTGCATTAACTGTGTATGTTTGGGAATGTCAAAGCAGTGTTTGGACAGAAGGTTCTGAAGATGTTCCAAGGTGCATCTTTTCTCTCAGTTCACACAGGGAGGGAGCAAGATGGGTTGCCTACTTCTTTTCTTTCTTCTCAACAGGGAGCAGCACACTGTTGCAGAGTTTGGCAGGCAGGGAGTTGTACCTTGCTTGCAGGTTCACAACCAGAGGAAGTGCTCTTGATCTCAGCCAGAATGTTGGTGGGCACTCCTCTGAGAGCTAGAACTGGTGCCCCTACATGGAAATCCCAAGAGATGGCTGATGCATCCACCCAGACAGATCTGGTAAGAAGGGAGACTGGTTCCTGTGATTGATTGCACCGAGTGCCTGAACCTTCTAGTGATGAAGTAAATACTTGCATAAGGTGTGCACAGCTAGATAATCTTTTCCAACAAGTGACTGAGCTGCAAGCAGCAGTTAGAAGGCAGTGTAATATTAGAGGCACTGAGAGAGAGATATTCATATTCCAGAAGTGGACAACAGTGAGAAAGAGGCACGTTGGTCCCTGATGACTCACAAAAGTGGGGCTCCACTTCAGTCTCCACCCTCCAAATTCACTACCAAAAACAGATATGAATCTCTTACAGCTAAAGGCACCCATGTCACTCAGGACAGAGATCTACAAGAAGAAACCATATCGCCAGCCTGCAGTGGATGTTGTGTACCTTGACATCAGCAAGGCTTTTGATTCTGTCTCCCATAATATGCTCATGGACCCGGACAGTTTGGAGAGTTGGGCAGAGAGGATCCTCATGTGGTTCAACAAGGGCAAGTGCAGAGGAGAAATTGCTTGTGAGGAAAAACTGAATGCAACAGTACAGGTTAGGAGGTGACCCGCTGGAAAGGAGCTCTGTGGAGAGACACCTGGGTGTTCTGGTGGACGACAAGTTGGCCATGAGCCAGCAGTGTGCCCTTGTGGCCAAGAAGGCCGATGGTATTGCCTTAAAAAGAGTGTGGGCAAGAGGTCTAGGGAAGTGATCCCCTCCTCTACTCTGCCCTGGTGAGGCCACATCTAGGGTACTACGTCCAGTTCTGGGCTCCTCAGTTCAAAAAAGACAGGGAACTTCTAGAGAGAGTGAAGAAGAACTTCACTTTGAGGGTGACAGAGTACTGGCACAGGCTGCCCCAAGAGGCTGTGTAGTCTCCTTGTCTAGAGATATTCAAAACCCTCCTGGGTGCTTTCCTGTGTCACCTACTGTAGGGAACCTGCTTTATCATGGGTGTTAGACTAGATGATCCCCAGAGGTTCGTTCCAACCCCTGTGATTCTGTGATACAAATGATGATCTGGCTCAATACTTTTCTTCACTTTTTACTCTAGCATCTCACTAGGGAGGTTATTAATAGAGTGGCAACATCACAAGGGAAGGAAACAGGGAGAGGGGAAATCAAATGAGTCTTTAAAAATAAATTTAATCCAATCAGGACTGCGGACAGTGTCAGAAATGAAATTCTAGGCATGTAGTTACTGCATATGGTCACGATAGGACAAATTTCTTCATTTTTCATAGTAGCACTTTCCGCATTCAACATTTCCATTTATTTCTGGTAGCTGGTATATTACGCTCACAGTGCTTTCCTATTAAGATCAATACTTTCCTGTTATTTCCTTGTATTCACCGCATCTGGATTGATCTCCTGCTGTTGAGCCCAAGCTATCTTACCCTTTTGTGGCACCAGATGCATATTGGGCATGAATGTAAGCGCAACCACGCCAAGATTAATTGCTGCAGCCCCTGCCACATCGGCCTTGTTTCATTACCTGCATGTAGAACCTGCTGACCGCAATGCCACCACTGCCTTTTGGTCTGTATTTCTGGAGCAGGACGAACACGGATAGTGAGGCATGGGTGTATTTTTTCCTATTTAGGGTCATCTCACTGCTGAGGCTCTGATCATGCCCACACTTGAATGCACACACAAGCACAAATTAAATTTGAATTCTCTGATTACTTTGACAAGATGTTTAGAAACAATGGAACATGGTTTCATTTATCCAGTACTTGATTAGTAATTGGTCTCGGAGCTGCAGCCAAACTTTATGCTAACTTGCTCCAAGCCAGTGGTGGTTCATGGAGAAACACAGTGGGCACTCCTGACTTGTTTCTCAGATGCTCACTAATGTCAGCAAACCTAGTTCAGGAAGATGCATCCATGTTTCATGCAGATAGATAGAAAATGGTTTCTCTTTCAGTCTATTTATGATAAAGTCCAAATAAATAAAGTGTAAATCAGATTCTAATTACAGTAAAATTTTATACTAATTTCTGTGTCACATGTCAGCATAACATTTACACGAGTTAATTTAACTATATTTACTATATGACTAATTTTCAGTCAAAATATTATCTAGAAAGAAAAAGCATTGTATGGATTTCATTTGCATTATATTGGCTGTATTTGGTGATATCAGATAAAAAACTGTGTATGTGTGATGATAAATGCTGTCATTACTTTAAAAAGGGGGAATTCTTGACAGGAATGTACTTATACACAGAGTTATTGTATCACGTATTCTATCAAAGCTATTGACACTAGTAATTCTTTGAGGATGATTTCTTTGTGCTAGATACAATTTTTGTGTTGTGATCTGTCACTGGTATGATGCTAATGACTCTACACTTTCCATTCAGCAAGCAATACTGTCGGATCCAGGCTGATTTATAAAACAACAACACAACAACACTAGTTAGGGCATTGTATTCTACTTGCCAGATGGTTAACTCCCACGGGTTAATGAGTATACCCAAATTCTAGATGATTTAAGATGTCCTGCGGATATTTCCTTAGGTACAAGGATTGCTGGTTGTTAATTTATATGTGTACTGTATTTTTCCCCTCTCTCTATTGGTCTCAAGAGAATTCTGAATTTCTTTTTGTCCATAAAATGCTAATAAGCCACATTTAACACCTTCCCCTTTTGCTGTTCTGGCCATCAAAACATTGTTTTCAGATTTCAAACACTTCATCTATTACACTGAATTAGTTCCTCACAAATAGCCAAGAACTGAATTTTTGTGTTTGTATATGCACACTCACAACATACATACACAGATATATGTCTATGTACATACATACACTCAAACTCTTCTTGGGTTGCACATGTTATTTTTATAAACATTTTGCAGTATTTTCTCAAGGCCTGAACCCTAGAAAATACTTGAACATATTAACAAATTTTTAACACACACTAAATAATCTATGTATTAATGTGGAATAAACCTAGGCTTTGTTGTACACCAAAGATAATTCTAGTTTGTGGCACAGATGGATGTTATCATTCTTGATAGCTGAAGACTATGGAATGAATCCCTTGTTCATCATGATAATTTCTTGAATTCTCCTTACAGTGGTGTGGAAATTCACCTGTGACTGTGGCTTACTGGCACACATTCACCTTAAAGGAGTGGATGTTTAGAAAGAATATGGAAAGCATTCATCAAGAGGAGAGGAGAGGAGAGTTGAAATTGCAGGGCAGTATGTCAGATGTTCAGTGGTAAATGTAATGGAGATAGGGCAAATTGATATTTCAAGATAGCTGGCTATCAGCCTTATCCTCATTTCTAGACCTTCTCTATTGTCAGTTCGCCTACTACCCCCTTCGAAGTGTACTCAAAAAATGTAACTATAGCACTAGGTAAACAACGTCTCAGGGAAGTTGAAAAGGGGGGCTGTTGGCAAAGGAAAAGAGAAAGCAGGGAATTAGGAACATGACTTTTGTAATAGAAACATAGGTGCTGACATTATAAAATAGCTCACAGTCATGTTCCTTTTGGCAGTAGTTGCTAGCATGAAGTTTTGTGAAACGCACTAAATGAGAAGTTCTCATTCTCTTTTACCCATTTAAGGGACACACACGTTCCCTTTTACCTAGATATAGGCTTTATCTTCATTTTAAAATTCCTATTAAACTCTTCTCATAAACAATATCTTGAGGCAATCTGTTCCACAAGGTCAGCACACACTGTATAAATCATATCTTCTTGTTTTAGATTAAATAATTCATCCCTACATTTGTTAGCTCTTTCCTCATTTTTGATAAGATGATATTTTAATTTACTTTTCAAGTCGCTCTTCAAAGCATTTTGTGTGTCCTTTGCAATCCACTCATTTTCTGTGGCTAGCTCATATCCCCTTATGAGCATGTCACTTTAGAAATGAGCACTTTTGCAGCACTAGATGTGCTCAGGACACTGGTACATGGTGGCAGTTCTTAAGCACAGAGTCTATGCACAACACTATTGTTTCTGTCACTGATGGCAGGAACAACAAACAATCCCAGTAGGTACAAAAGTCTCTGTACTATCCTTGACATGCCTCTGGGTCCTTTCTATCACTTCTTCTCATCAAAGTGGCAAGAATTCAAAACGATATTTAGTCTGAGGGAAAGATGTTGAAAAGCAAAGAAAAAAGGTCTATTTTAGTACATACAGCATCCTCTCTCTCTCTTTTTTTTTTTTTTTTTTTTTTTTTTTTTTTGGTACCACAACTGTATCCAAGCTAAGGTCTTTCCTTGAGCCATCCATTTAAAAATTCACATTTTTTTCCCTGAGTCACCATAGTTAATTTCCAAACCAGCAATGTGTGTGAGTAATGCAGATGATTTCACTTCACCCCATCTGCATTGGAGAGGCTTGTTTCCCCCAGGTAAAACAAAGGTGCCTGGAAATACCATCCAAGTCTTTCAACAGCGCATAAACTAAATGCAGAAGATGAGAAAAAAGAAATGCAGCTAACCTTCATCCGTGAATGGATATACCAGTTAGCTAAGCACCAATCACTCCCCAGGTTTTACCAGTGTTACACTTCAGTTTTACAAGTTTCCTCAATTTGCTTTTTTCTCAGTCAGACCTGATGACAAGGCCTGTGGCAGAAGTCTCTATGAACAGCCACACAGTTATGGGACAGTGTCAAAACAGAAATACAGGTCTTCATGGATGCTGAAACTTCTGCTGAAGCCCAGTAGTGACAAACCAAGTTGGGGTTATGTGTACTGTGTTTACAACCCTGTACTTGCTACCTCAGCTTTCTAAATACCCACAAATGCTAGTCTAATCCCAGGGAAGACAGTCTTTCATACTTGTGGTAGGAGGAAAATGTGTGGGTCACACCACAGAGATTGAAAAAGAGAGAGATGGTGAAGCCTGCAGTAGGCTAAAGAAGCTGACAGTGACATGTCCAGCTCCTTGATTCACTGACCTATGGTGACCAGAAAGGACATGTAAGACTAAATTGGATACATGTCCTATTTTCTGTTCCCTGCGTAAACTTCAGAGCTTAATTTCATTATAGCAAAATTATAAAAAGAATTCTGACAGGCATTTCAGAACAAAAATATGTAATTCTATTCTGATATAAAATATGCAAAGATTATATGGTTAAGAAAGCTAAAGCATGATGGGCAAAGAAGCAAGCAGGAAACAAGAAAAGTATAGACTAAGTGAGTCAATGTATGGGAAGAGCTACCGGCTGAATGCCCAACTGTGGAAATCTAATCAGCCAGGGCTGAATGCTGCTCCGCCACCCAAACACTGCATTGTAGGATGCCAGCTGCATCTGCTTCCCCCCTAGTTACTCCTATTTTTGAGCACAAACCAAGCTCTTAGGGAGTAACTTCTAATAGCATACCCAAATAAGCAGTGCTGTGAGAGGTGTTATAAACCTTTAAATTGCCATTAACTAATCAGAATCATTGTTCAATGACCATTATCTTTTATTAAATGACCACTGAATCAGAATGTTCATACTGATTTTCAATTAAAATGTAGAATAATCACCATGACTCAATAGCACCCATTAGCAGCACCAGGACCATTGAAACAGCCATTACCAGAAGGAAATTCAGCGCTTAAGAAGGTAAGTTAATTTCTGCACGTAGATGCTTATTTCTAGCCAGGCATATTTCAAAAGAGGTTTCCCAAGAGGAACTGGGATTTGCTCACAAAAAAAAAGGAGTGACTCTCCTATCTTTTGCAAAGTTCCCTCTCTTTTTGTGGGAGATTGTTGGGAAGCAGCATAAAACATGTACATGGAAGGGCAGAACTTCTTCCTCTATGTGTGGATGCCACTAGTGGCATGGAGACCTATGATGGCTCCCACTAAGGTGTGGGGAGACCTTCTGGCAAAGAAGCTCTTTAGGAAATAAAATACTTATAGAAAAGTTGGGCCATTATATATTCTATCTGTTAGGGATGCAAAAATGCCCTTCAACTTCTATTTGTAGAAATGCAATGACACCAAGTGTTTTGGAGTTGTTGCAGTGATACCAGGGAAATATTTTATGATTTATAATCAACTCTGTAGGGTGAGGCTTTATATCAGGGTAAATCACATTCTATGTGTACATGTGCTCTTGCAAAGAAGTCCCTTCTCACTTAGTATACTGTAAAACTGAACTATTTCAGTTTGAATAGCCTGGTAGCAACGAGTTAATTCTCCCAAAGGAAACAGAAGCACGTAGTTAAATACTACATCACAAATTACCATTTTTATGTCACCACCTCACCATGACTTTAGCACTAACCCATCTCCATCTTCACACTCTCATTAGGATATAATGCATATTCATGGTCCTGATTATATAGCCACTTTCTTGACTTGTTTTAATTGTGCATAAAGACATTGTGACAGGAGACCTGACCTTTTCAAGATCATTTTCTCTCCATTACTTTTCACAAAGCTATTAACTTGTCGCCTTCCATAAGATTGCAATAATTTATTTCCCATTAATAAAAAATTCCTGGTGCCATGCAAATTAAAATTTATTCAGCAAATAGAATTCTTTGGATTATTTTCTAATGGCTTTATATACTTCCAGCTTAGGAAGAAAAATAATATTAATGGATACAGGCTGAGTGGATAATTGCATACATAGGAGAAAAATGAATATACAACTGGTGCTGTGGCTTCCTGCACTCCAATTACCCAGAAGAGTTCCTTTAGTTCCTCTTTCAAGAAATGTATTAAATAATTTATTTCAGGGGATATCATTATAATCTTGAAATTATTCACATTGTATAAGGATCTTGGCAACCTGATGCACAAACAACAAATGTTGGTATTAGAAAACCCACACTAAGTAAAAATACTTGTAAGTGTAAATGAAACTAAAAGAAGGTGTAACTTGGACAAAGTTTCTACAGTACTGCAGTGGAATTAGAGAAGGATTGCATGGTGAAGCGATAAACATTGTTTCTATACAACAGTTCTGTTCCATCACCAACAAATTCTGTTGAAATTGTATAACATGTCAGTGATGGAAAGGCTTAGGGTTTTGGAGATATTTTTAATTTTGAGGATTGATAAAAAATATTGATATAATAGAAAAAACAGAATTTAGCAGTATTTATCTATTTTTTACTATTTGAAGTGTGACATGTCGTTGGATGTGTTTACATTAGTTCCCATTGGGAAAAAAAGGTCACACACATTTTAAGATATGTATTAGTGATATATAGCAACTACTGCACAAACAGATATTTCAGTGTTTAGAAGCTGGCATGAAAACAGCAAACCATGTAACAGCAGCTATTTCAAATTCCTGACCATCTAAATGGGAACGCTGATGATAAACTTCAGCGATATGTTGTTGGAACTTTCCAAGGCTGTAGAAAGAGAAGTAATTAAACTTTCTAAGTCACAGAAATGTGAGCTGAAAGAGGTACTCTTGGCTACCTGCTCCCTTTCCCTCTCCAGTTCAAGGCTTCTTCCACTCTACCCCAGTGTATCTGTAAGTATTTGCTTAGAAGCCTTTTAAAATTTGATAGATAGTGATACAGTTTGAGCAGTTTGATCATATGTAGGGGAAAAAAAGCCATTATTTAATTCACTAGCAAGATAGACTGTAATAGAGAAAGATGAACATCGGCATGGAAGGATCTTATCGCTAAAACTGCTGAAAAGGAGGTTGAACTAAGGAAAGTGTTGGTCTCTTTTCTACAGTGAAAAGTGATAGAATGTGAGGAAATGATCTCAAGTTGTGTGAGAGGAGGTTTAGATTGGACATAAGAAAGAATTTCTTCACTGAGAGGGTGATCAAGCATTGGAACAGGCTGCCCAGCAAAGTGGTGGAGTCCCCATCCCTGGAGGCATGAGTCAGTAAGGGTTGCAGCTTAGTGATGAGACTCTGTTGGTCAGGTTGATGTTTGGACTTAATGATCCTGAAGGTCTTTTCCAGCCCAAGTTATTCTATGATTCTATATTCAAGGAGAAAGAATAGTTACAGAGGGGAGATAGATAGACTACAGTACAGAGCACTGCAGGTCGGAGCCGTGGATAGGAGAGATTTAAAAGTTAGCAAAGGGACTTTTTCCACAAAGTATACATTGATATTAGCAAATTAAATATGCTGGAGACCACTTTTTGGCGCTGACACTAGCCTTCATGCAGACAAGACCTCACTGGACCTGTGTCAGAGACCAATTCAGCAGCTCAAATATCAAAGGCATGCTGTGGCCCTGTGCCTGCAAACATCTCCTGGCAAAACTAAACAATGTTGTGGGTGTTCAGTGAAGGGCAGACTGGGAGAGCATAGATCTTGACTCCCAGCTCATCTAATGCTGGAGCGGAGGAACTTTTTGCATGAAACCAGAAACTTTTCATTGAAAGAAGAAAATCTGAAAAATAAATAGCAACATATGAAAAAGGTCTACAGTGAATCCAACTCATTCAGCCTTTTGGCTAGTCTCTAATAAGTTCTTTAAGTGCCTGTGGTTCTGGCTTGTTCAGCTGGTGGTGTAATACAAGGATGTCCCATGCAACTGGACCAGTGTGTCAGAGACCGACAGAACTGACTGCAGATCCAGGAGAGGTTTTTTTTTTTTTTTTTTTTTTAACAGAAGAGTTTCCATGCTAAGCTGGTCTTGGACTGGAATTCTAGTTTTGATACATTAAGACTCTAGTCTCTGTCAGGAAAGTCTGTCTTTCTAACATATAAAACTGAATACCAACAAAGGACATCTTAGCTGCTTTATCTATATACAGCATCAATTTGTGGGTGAGGATGTTTTTAAAAAAAATCAAACTAAAAGCCTTTGAATGATTTTGTGACCTTTAATATACAGACAGCTTTTTTCACTCAACCTGTGGAGGTCTTCTGGGAGGTTTTTTGTGAATATGTTAGTTAACCAAAATCAAAATGATCTTCTTTTTAACTGACTCCTAATCAAAGGATGCATTAAATTCAAGGAATAAAAATAGAGATGCAGAACAAAAATTAGAAAATGGAAGGTTAGGGTATGAGATACTGACATTGCTCATGAGGCCAAAAACAGGATCAGCAGCTTGATTTTCAATGTCTCATATAAAAAAAGCCAAACAGGAAGGCAATCTCAGACTGATGATTTCATCTTTCTGTTACTGCATTAGGCCTGGGAAGACTTAAGTGTTTTATCTCATTGTTTTAACTTTGGGGTGGGTGTTCTGTAACAGTCGATTGGCCTTAAGGAGACTTTTCATTTTATGCTTACATCTGTAAGATCACACCAAAGGATGTGACTAAATTACGCAATATTCTCAGTCCTTTAAATATATAAAATGGTTTTATATAGCTTCCTCTTAAATGTTGCCTTAAAAAAAAAACTTGCAATAATTACAGAAAAAAAACAAACCAAGTTTATAACTTATCTCAATGTAAAGAAAATCAGAAAACTTTCTTGTATTTATTCAAATCCCACTTTCCTTTTTGCTGTAATATTCTTCTCCTGCCATAACAGAACTAAATGAGTTTGTTACCCCAAGGCCATGGTTTATTCCAGGAGGTTGGTGTTCTGATACACTTTAAATTGACAGTTAAACCTAACTCAGTCATTTCAAACACTGGAAAATCTCTTATGGAAACTTCTGTAGTATAGCATGAATGACAAACATTCAGTAATAGAAAAGCTTTCTAAGCTATTGCAGTTATTCCTTCACTCATACCAATTACTTTCACAAGTTCAGAGTGGTCATTACTGATCTCTGAATACTTACCAACAGTCATCATACTGTTGTGCGTAAGTGCTACAGAAAATTAATTACAGTTTGTCTTTCATAGGATTGATGTCTCTTGATGTCTCATTGCTATTAATAGAGTATCAGTACTTTTTTCTTTAGAAAGCTTTGATTACCACTGGCGAGAAAGAATGGTGCAAATTGATGCAAATTGATACAAGTTGAGTAATAGGGCAAGGTCATTTCTAGTGAAAAAGTTATCATAACCTTCTGTGTTAATAGGCCTTTGCTAACAAGGACCAGATTTGTATGGATGCTCAAGATGTCTGTAAAGATTTTGTATTTTCTTGTGCTTTTGCCTGTATGTAGCCACAAGGCTTATGATGGAATAGTTACATTAGGGATTTGAGTGGAAGTTGGAATAATGCAACTGCCAATTTAGGCTGCATTTGTATTTGAAAAATTACTAATTTAGGAATCAGGCAGAAAAAGTCAGCCACAAAATGATGCCTTCCCTCATGAAGAAAAGATATCTAAACACATTTTTGTTTACTTCTACAGAAACTTTAAGGAATTCTCAAAAAAAACTGTGAGTCAAATATTAAAGTATTTGTTTTAGTGAAAAAATACATAATATTTACACACTTTTTTCATAGGGAAAAGCTCTTTTTTTTCAAAAGCATTTGTTAGAAGGCTTTATATCACCTTATCACAGCCCACTGACCCACACTACGCTCTCCCTGGGAGCCACCATTTAAAGAAGCAAAAGACACTGGACCAAGCTTGCATTTGGGACAGATTTGCTACAATGTTGGGTAAATACTGGGGATTAACTAGATCTTGACTGCATATCATCAACCCGATATTTTGATTTTCCAATGGTCACCAGTATACTATACTTATTACAACACTGCAATTCTAACTAAATCATTGCATCAGATGCTTTTCCCCACACCGATGCTTTATCACAGTGAAAGTGAGCGCTGTAACGCTACAAAGAAAACCTTTATGTCTTGGCCTAGTTAAACAGCCTAACATGACTTACCAATTTCACAAGGCAGTACAATGTAAATATGGGGCTCTCGCTCCCCTATAGTTGTGCAGATGGGTGTATTTCACATGCCTTCCACATATCTCCATCCAAATGCACAATATGGATGTTTTATCTTTCACACCAGGAACCTTCTGTTCACAGATATGTCAACATTCCTGAGAATATTTCTGAGTTTTGCAGAATGGAACTTTACCTGAATACCAGACAGTTCCTCCTACGACACTGATACAATTCAGAGAGGAATTTAAGCTATCACACACACTAAAAACCCTACCAATATTCTGTATCAAATTTAAGAACCTAGGGAAGCATTTCTGTCCTTGTTAACATGAATATGAGTTTCAGCACTTACTTGGAGCCAAGATTTACTCAAAACTTAATTTTACAGCAACTCAGTATGTGCACCTTTTACATCTATCTACATGCGGAGTTACAGTATATTGCATATAAAGCTGGTCCTATTTTCTCATTTTATAAGGAGCTGTGGCTTGTACCCACGAATAATCATATGCCACACTTGTTACAGTACTTCTGCTCATTTTCAGATGAGTATATAAACATGCATTTTTTTAATATGTCACTGCAAGAATGCACATAGCTGCAGACCCAACGTAGACCATTATCTTTTATAACATTCCAATGATGCCATATCAAAGGTTTGTCATTAAAAGAAAGCATATCAAGTGGGAAAGCAGCCTTATATTGCAATTATTTTCCTATTAGCTGCTGCCCGTTGCTCCTGACAGGTATAAATTAGATCTCACTAGGTTGCCTACAGATTAATGAGTTCCAAAATTGGCATTTAATTGTTAGGGAGTAAGAGGCAGAAAAGAAAGGTATCTGCAAAAAATCTATATTCACCTGTGATTAGAAGATATTCTCCTTTCTTTCTGCTTTTCCTTTCTCCCCTGGCATTGCTTGGGTGATAACTGACACTTCTATCAGAGGATTCCTTTCGACGCAGCAGAAACTTGCAGCTGAGGCAAGGCCAGAATTAATAATCTGCGTGAGCAAACACACAGCTGCTGTTTGTGGAGAGAGATTCTATTAACGAACAGTGAATTCTCATAATTAGCTGAGCGGTTTCTGCAGCTGCCTGCCTGACCCCAGACTACACAAATTGTGGGTGGTGTTCGGCCTCTAAATCAATCTTACCTAATTACTATAAGCATGTTCCTCCAGTCCTAATGACTGGGGGTGGGGGGGAATAGATATTTCCTTACCCATTCAAATGTTCCTCTTATTAGATTCTCCTTTGTGCCTAAATTCATATTTTTTCTATTAGCATTTCTAAGGGTATACAGGTGTGGTTACAAATCAGAAGCACAGAAGTATAATTCGTGTCCCACAACCATGTGCCAGTGTGTGTCTGCTTTGCAAACAGTAGCAAAATGTGTGCTTGTTGGAAGCATCTGCCTTGCTTCAATTCACAAAACATAATTTAAAGCACACATGTCTGTCTGGATTCAAAGCCTCTTCTCTGTCCTACTTCCCTTCCCTCCCCCCCCCAAATTAATGTCACAAAAACCAGAAAATCATGAATGGTTGTATGGTTGTGCCTTCTGAAGCACGCTTACTACTGTCTCACCACATGATGCTGGAGAAGACAGGCATATTTGTCACTCGGGGGGAAATGAAAGGGACTGTTTCCGCAGGCAGCCATTGCTCAACAAGGTGCTTCATGTTCATGGCTGGGGCAGGGATCTAAGGGGCTCACCTGTGTGGCAGTGGGAGACCTCAGGCACCTCCACCCACAGCCCCTTGTCAGGAGCTGGGCTACTGGGCTGTGCTGCCCACAGGACTCCTCACTGCAGAGGCTGGCAGCGTTTGGGTGGTAACAGTGCTCTCCTCATCATGTGTGTCCTCTGCGAGGAACGCCAGCTGAACCTATTCCCCAATAAATTAGGGATGTGGGTTATAACTAATTTGCCCTGAAAAAGCAGTCTGCAGATCCAGGTCCTATCTGCATCCTTTGTCTGCCCATGTATGCTCATAAGCAAAGACTGCCTTTGTCGGTTGTCTGCAGCCACTGGGCTCAGAGCAGCCCCTCCCCGGTGGAAAAGAATCCTGCTGATGTCAGCAGCCCTTCCCTCCTTGGGAATCCCAGGCCTTCAGCTCCTCCTTTGGTGGCCTCTTCGTGATGTGACTTGTCAGCTTCTTCCATCAGAACTGGCAGCACCCAGAGGATTCGTGTCCTGGGCTCCTCTTTTTTCCCACCTTAGCTGAAAATTGAACTGGAAAGCAAGTTAAATGAACATTGTTGTACATTAACCTGACAGTAAATGGATCTAACCTGTGTAATTTTACACATTTTCTATAATATTGACAAAATTAATTTGGAAACAATGTGTGCAATTGTGAAGTTGGAATGAAGTTTTTTGAATAAATAGAAATAGTAACCCTCAGGAGCTTTATGTAGAGGTCTGAGTTATACAGGTGCAGAATTACTGTCTTTCTTTATCATTTTTCAAGAGGGAAATATCTCCCAAGTTCTTTTATACATATTTAAGATAGCAATTTTGCTATGATTATGCATATTACAGGTTGGATTATTAACTACTAGAATTTTACCTGCTAGTCAGGTTGCTGTCAAGGGCACAAATCCAACAATGGCTTTAGACCAGTGCAGAAAGCAGCATTGCAGAAACCAGCAGTGATGGGGGATGGCAAGAAATGATTTGTAGGGCATCCAAATTATATATAGTTATGAACACAATACATTTTTCACATCACTACCACTTGTGATCATTAAATGTTTGTATGTCAACCAAGAAAATCTGAAATGCATTCATTATTTACATTATTTATGATTTCTGTATGAATTATTCTTCCTTATAAAGCGTTAGGAACTCTGAGAATATCCAATACTTGAAATCTAAGCTCTAGATTTAATTTGTCAAAAGTTATGAATTTTTTGTTTCTTTGTTGATTGGTTTATCTTGGAACAGACAAATTGAATTTCAAATGTTGAACGTTAAGGCCAAGACCATAACTTGCAATTAATTAATGATTAGAAGCTGTAGTTTATAATTTCATTTTCACATGTTTGTGTCGTGGCTAGTAAAGCTTCTGAATGTTTATATGACGTGGAAGCTCAAGTGGCACAAGAACATCAGATCTACTTTGTACAAAGATGTGTATTTCTAGAAATATTTTCTAAAGAACTAGAAGTTAAAATTTTTTTTTAAATGAATTTCTTTACATAATGTCAAGAATTAAAATATACGACATGGTCAATGTTTCCATTAAAGAGAACAAACTGAATTTCATATGTAGAATCTGTTTGAATCATGTGGAAACAAACAAACAAACAAAAACACAACAAAATAAAACCAGCCACCTTTTAGTCAACTGCACAACTACAGCTTCTTCATATTCCTGATATAAAATTTCATTT
Source organism: Numida meleagris (assembly GCF_002078875.1). Classification (NCBI taxonomy): domain Eukaryota; kingdom Metazoa; phylum Chordata; class Aves; order Galliformes; family Numididae; genus Numida; species Numida meleagris. Next base: position 123,870,680 of record NC_034410.1, read on the forward strand.
CACATAGAAAAACAACTATTTCTTTAATGCTACTTGTACCAGTTAGTGCTACATCAGAAAACAAAAACCAAACAATCCTGGGCCCTGAGTTAACAGGTTAGCAACATAAAGGCCAGATTGTACACTGCACAGTAGAAGCCCATCTGGATTTGGCCCTCTAGATCATCCTGCTCACGTGCAGCAGACATCACTGATAATAATACTCCTACTCCTGGAAGCACTACACCATGTACAAAATTTAGTTGTAACCATTTATTGGGATTTGAGGTTATGAGGTAGCTTCAATAAGTAAACAATAAATGGAGACGTAATGCCTGTCACTGCTTGTTGTCTGCAGTGTGTTAGTAATACACAATAGATGTCATTCTGTCTCTTTCCTCATTTTAATATATAGACTTCTTTTAATATTAATAATAAAAATTTGGCTGAAATATACTCTGTAGATGCACATCTGTTGCAGTCTACTGCGTATACAGAATGCAACCTCTACAATAAATCTTTTTAAAATAGAACACACTGGTCCAAATAGCAAGCAAGAAAAAGCCCAGCTTCTTACTCCCTGTAACAGGACAATCTATTTCCATTAAATTTGTGTATTAACTATATTGCATTTCTTGTGTCAGTCAGGAGCAAGAAACAAGGCGTTTAGATCCCTGTCTTATAACAACAGAAAAGGGAATAAAACAGTCTTTCAGAACCCTCCAGACAATTTGTTTTCATAGACAAGTTACTGCAGGGCACTCTCATCACAAAGCCCAGAAAGTAAATAAGGATTTGTGGCAGCAATAAGGAATTCGTTTTGTATCTTAGTCAATAGACAAGTTGAATGTACAAAATAGGCAAGGTATGAATAAAAGAACAAAAATAAACAACCAAACAACAACAACAACAAAAACACCCCAAAGCAAAATCAAAAATAGTAAAATAAAAAGACAAAAAAAGAAAGAAGAACACAATGAAATTGACAGGCTGGAGTAAGAATATAGCACCTGAAAATTCCTCATTCTCTGATGAAACTTGTTTTTCAATTGGAACTAAACAATGAGAGAAAAAAAAGGTGGTCTTTCCACCACCTTACCCACATCAACCAGTCTAATAGATAACCCAGCATAACAGAACAGCCACAGGTCCTACCTATGCCAAGAGAGAAGCTCTTATGCCAATTACATAATATTTGGTCCAGAATCCCCTCATATCTCTGGAAAACTCCATTTGTCTTGAGTACTGCCCACATGCTCATAGATATCCAAAGTATTTCTCTTATTCTTTTAAATCTTCCCTAGTCCTTTTATTAATGCAGTTGTCTGAGAATGGCAGAAGAGTCTGTGGGCAGAATTCCTCTCTTCCAGGAGGAAAAATGAAACAATGAAAACCAAATATCACCTCCCTTCCCAAGAGTTTTCAGAATTCCTCTCTTCCAGGAGGAAAAATGAAACAATGAAAACCAAATATCACCTCCCTTCCCAAGAGTTTTCTTCAGTCAAGATCCAAAGGGAAGTGGATCTGCAGCTGAAGAATGTGCACAAAGAAGAGCGATGCAGTCATGTTTTGCGTCCTTGTCCCTAGAAATAACAATTTCAACTTGCCAAACAACACAGCCCAATTTTGTAGTACTATGGATGCTGCAGTCTTTATCATCTTTTCTTTAAAAAATGTGAAAGATTTGCCTTGGCCAAAGCTAGCCTGAGGCCCAGCTGTGTAAGAAAGGAGGTTAAGCCAAGCTGTTGCAGCTTAGCTGATGGCAGGAGCCCAGCACAGCTTCATGCCAAAGGGTTTTTTTGTTTCTCAAGCCCTGATGACAATGAAATGATAGGGGGATCTCCAGTAATCCTGAGAAAAGTAGTCCAGGGATCGGATAGACAGACTTTATGGCAGGGTCATATGGGGAAACTGGGCTTTGCAAACAGTTAGCGTCAAGTTGGAAGGGATAAGAAAGATCAAGGAAGCAACAACTTGCTGGCGTGTTGTGGATTTGTTTGTTCATTTTCACCACAAATGTGCAAAATGGTTAAATAAAAGCATATTCTTGTCCTAGGGCAAACCAATTTGATCCATGCAGATATTAGATGCCTTGGGAACACTGCATAAAACTATGAAGAAACATAGGTTCAGATTCATAACTCTTCACAGCTTCATTCACTTCACATTATCAGTCTCTTATTGCATCAGAACTTGTGCTTCAGTTTTCATCTTTTCTACAGCAAAAGTGTGTCTTCTCACCAGAAATCCAATGTGATCAGCAGACCTCAGTAAAATCACCTGGCAGGACAGATTCAATCTTCTCTCTGAAGGATCTGCAGTCAAAAAAATGGAAAAAAAAAACCCTAAATTTTTGAACATTGCAATAGTATACTGTCTGCACATTATGCATTATTGTATTAATCTTATCCTCAAAGGAGGCTGAGCGGTGGTCACAGCCCTAGGGGTTTTGTAGCTGGCAGATGAGGACTCAGGTAGCAGCAGATGTGCATCTTCTGACCTGGACCTCACTCCTCAACCAGAAGAGCACTATTATGTGAAGTGGACTTTGTTTTACCACAAGATGAATGCCTTTCAATCAGTATGCTTGAAAAAGAAAGCTGAATCTCCTCATCTTTTCTACTTTGTGAATATACGTACTTCACACAGGTTATTTCAAATAGAATAGTATGAACAATATGTTTATAGGGCTAGAAAAACATACAGTGAGGTTTCTACATTGGAGCATTACATCAATATTTTGGCTATGAAGATATTTTATTTGTTAGTGAGATTACATTTTGCTCTAATGCATAACTGAAACAGTGCAAAAATGACATCTTTTTTCCTGTGTCTCATTACAAATGCTTACTACATGAAGCATGTAATTATAGAATTTTTAACCAAAATAATTATGAAATAAATACTCAGCCATACATATCCTATACTTTCTCCATCCATTTATGACCAGATAACAAAGTTTCTTATTGTCATCTAAACAAATAGCAGTGGGGAAATATTAAATTTTGAATTTCTCATAGAGGTCTGATTCTCCTCCTGAATAATGGTTTTTGCAACACAAGGTAGAAGAGGAATTCCCTGATGTTTTGATCACATTTTCCTACTTCTTGTCTGTGGAAAGAAAGCAGGAGGAAAGCCTGACACCAGGCCATGATGTCTTGCATCTCTCTTGGAGCTTTCTGTTATTTTCTGCTCCAAGCCTCTGTCCTCTTCTCCAAGGAGATGCACCTTCATGCTCCTCAAATGCATGTGTACAAGCCTCCAACAGCTACATTAAAGGTATGTTTCAAAATAGATTTAAGTGCATACATTGGTATCCATGCCACTGCTTTCAACACATTATTGGAGTAGAGGCATCTAAACTATGTGTCTAGCCGTACCTTTCTTAGGTACATTCATGCTTCTAGTAACCAGCCCTTAAAGCTCCAGTGTAACAAAGTCTCTTGATACATTTGTACCTTAAATAGGTAAAAGGACATCTTCAAGAAGGTTACTCAAATTTGAGTGCCTTGCTGGTCTGAGGCCTCAGATCCTCGTCCTGCACAAAACCAGATGTGTGACACCCAGAGTATAAGAAAGACACAGCAGCTGAGCAGCCCAGTCACAGGAGCAGCTCAACCCAAGGCACCCTGGCACATGTTAAACTAACCTGCCCTGAGGACTTCTGCTTATGGAGTCTCCTCAGACATCCTGCTCCAGTGCTTCACTGGTTTTAGAACTTGAAAATCCTTCCTAATGTCTGGTATGAATTTTTCATGTTGCAGTTAGAACACTTTTTCCTAGCTACCTCTGTCCTGCACTCCATGATTACCAGAATCCCCTCATTCTCCTCCCCAGCAAATCTAGACCTTAGCAGTCTTTTCTTGATATTTTTGAAGATTTTATCATTTCTATTACTTTCATTTAGGCTAAACTCCTACACCATGATGCTCAAAAGCAGCCACATTTCCCCAGCAGAGATTTTTTTCCAGTGGTAAGGAGGACAGAAAGATTACTCCAGCTGTCTCTCCATATATAAACTCCTGTTTATAATACTCAGTAAGATGTTTGCTTTTTTTTATTCAGTAGTTTAACACTGTTGACTCACGTGTGTTTATAAGCCAGAACCATCCCCAGAGTATTTCCTGCAGAACTACTCTGACTCAGCTGTACCTGACAAATCTGCAATGATTCTGTCTTGTACTTCTATTTTCTCTCTGGTCTATAGTAATAGTTCATTTAATTTTTTTTTTTTCCTCCAGTGTTGTGTAAGAACTGAAGTTGTGATCATGGTTTACACTTAACAACAGGCACTATCAATACCCTTTCACTGCTACTTATATTCTCCCTTTCCAGAATGAGAAGCAGAGCTCATGTCTTTTTCCTCCTGTTTTTAAGTATCCTTGGGTGAAACCCATCAGACTCAGCTGATCTGAAAGCATCTAATGAGTAGTCTCATCAACTCCAATGAGATGCATGTGCTCAAAGTTAAGCCTGTATTCAAGTGCTTTGCTGGACCAGGGCCAGAAAGCTCTGCATTTCATAGAATGAAGCTGCTCTATGTTTTCATGGTTGGCCATGGTACTACAGGAAATACAGAACTACCCAAAAAAGAAATGTCTGCAGTGTGAATACAAACAACTTACACAACAGTGCATTGTGCTTTGCTAAGGGAAGATGCGAAGCTGTTTTCAGGTCATGAAGAATGATCACACCCACTAATTTTAGAAAAAAACACAATCTCTTACATGATCTATCATCTCAGGCTTTAGTTATGTAGGAACCCTACTAGAAATACTAGAAAATAACCTGGTATAGCGGCACTTTTGTGAAGCAGCAACTCAAGTAATGAGCAAAAGGATTGTGGTTTGAAAGGGCTGCTGAACTATTTGTGGGAACTCCTTGGATTTCTGGGCCACTTAATTCAAGACCCATATCTGCCGCAAAGGTAACAGAATCCAAGTGTAAATTTTAATAATTGCAGCAGTGATTACTTTTAGTTCTTGGCAGTTCATTACTGGCTGCACAATTCCAGAGGCTCTCGTTAAATGGTCCATGGAATGAATCAGGCATGGAATTAACCTATTTTGAGTTCCCTGAAGCTTATGTCCCATGAAGGAGTATTCACATCCCTCTCTTGGGGCCAATCCTGAAAGCCCTTCCTCATACGAGTAATCCTTATCCACACTAAACTGCTGTTACTTCAGTGCCAGTGCATGCGCTAGCAAAGACTGCACTCATGAGTAATCATTTGCAGGACTGGGTGCGTGCTTTTCATGTTCCATTTGACAAAAGCAAATTACTTACAGGCACAGTCCCAAGTCTACATGAAAAATTACTCTTACTTGTTTAAAAAGAAGCGGTATTTCTGTTACATTCTTGCTTCCTTTCTAATTGCAAGCATATTTGGGCTCTGTCCTGGCCAAGGCAAATGCCAGCAAGATTGGGTGCAGCGGTTGTGAATCATTATTAACGGCACAGTGCTGTTCAGATGCCAGCTGTGATGATCCGTGGTCTGTCTGCTTGAACTCCCGAGGGAACCAACATCTGGGAAAGGGTACAGCTAAACGCAGGGCTAATAACTATCAAGAATTCTTTCTCTTTTTTAAAGCTTCCTTTTTCAAATTTTTTACTTAAGGAAAATATAAATATATTTTTCCCCATATTGTTTCTTTTAGTCTGAAGCCTGCAAGGATGAAGAGAGAATCCTGCTGGGATCCAGCTCCCTTCTTTTTTGGCTGAAGTCATTGCAAGTCTCGGAAGGTGTTAGCATACTGTCTCCTGGGGTGGTCTTAGGGTCGCTCATGAGATGGCACAGCACATTGTCCATGAGGCTGCTCATGACATCACTCACAGGCTGTGGGTGGCTGCTGGAAGCTGCACCATGGGCGCATAATATGCTCTGTTCAGTGCAAAGAGCCTTAGGTCTGTGTGGTGTAACTGAAAGCAAAACAGATCCTAAAATTCCCCATCTGAATGGGCTCCTTTACATCGCTGTGAATAATCTGAGCGTGTCTTCTCAGCGCCTTTAATGCACGACCCTTTGAAAGTGACTTTAAAACTGCAACTGCAAGATTGTACAATAACATTATCTCTACGGAGAACAAAGCCTGTGCTTTGAAGATAAGCTGCTCAGTTCATTTTTCCTTCTGTGTCTGTTTTGGTCAGCACCTGATTAGGACCTGACAAAATTCTCTGATTTTTCTTATATGAATAATGTAACCAAATCTCCCTCTATTTCAGTCAAAAGACTGCGTTAGCTGAAGACAATGCAAGTTTTGATTCATTTAAGGAAAGCAGGAGTGGGTCTAAGTTAATCTTTTTTCTGCATTTACTGTAGTAAAATCTATTCAGGCAGTCTGTATTCAGACTACAGTCTTTTTCTTTTTTCTTTTCTTAAATTTTATTCCTCCTGTGGTGCACGGACAGGTGTAGAGTTAAAACAGACACCAGGCGTCATGTGAGCTGCTGCTGTCTCAAACTGGTTCTCATAGTTCTTCAGAGGTAACTGGTGTGGGCCAGTGTTGTCACCACTTTATCTCAGTGGAAACATCAGGCTGAGCCAGATACTAAAATATGTTTTTCTACTCTGGAAAATTATGATTCAAATGAAACTGACAAATTCGTTTCCACCATTTGAATGTAGATGTCAAGAAGACAAAGGTTGAGGACTAATATTTCAAAGCCTCATTCCCATGCTTAGTCCTTATTCCTGATTTTAGAAAGCCTTTACTAAAAAGCTCCAAGCCCACTTATTTCCCTGGGATGTCAGAAGCGAACTGAGATGCTGAAGGATATGGAAACAGAGATGCTAGGCTCATGAAACCCTTGCCTGTCAATATCAAGGCAAAGCCTTTGCCTGACTTCTGGAACTGATCTGCTAACGCTGAAGATGCGGCATCAGCTCTCTCATGGTAAACACAGTGGAGAAGCTGCCAGATATCTTTGTGTTACACCTCGTGATACAGATGTTTTTTGTGCATTTGATTTTTGAAAAGCTTCTAAAACACTTTGGTCATGTGAGGACTTTCACAATGCATTAAAAGGGAGTAAAAAAGTGATGTCACAAAAGCAGAAGAACTGGGATAGTGCAAGAGTCTAGCTGCATAGCTTTGCCTGTGTCTCCCTAAACGCACCGCACTAGGGAGTAGGGACCTCCTGGTCATTGGTCTATTTTACTGGTGCTCAGCAAAGGTCTCGTGTAAGCCCTTTAAATATTTTCAAGACTCACCGTGGCAATGGTTAATTTTTTCTCCCTCAGAACCAAACTGAAAGGCTGTCCCAGACCTCCCTGTTTTAACTAGCTGGAATTTATGCGTATGCTCCTTCTTCCATGGCCATGTATATAGAGTTCATGTCATAAATAACCAGAAAGCAGACACAAAATCAATATGTGGAAAGCTAGGGCTTAAAATGTGGGATAATGTTTTAATGATCCCACGTAGAGCAATAAAGGGCTCTGGCACTGAAGAGGACACAAGGTAACCAGAAACATAGCTCTTCCAAAAAAGCAAGGCTCTCAAACGACTGACATTGAAGTGGAAGACAATCAAAAACAGATTGGGATTCATGGAGAGGCAACGATAGATCCGTCAAGCCCAGTCATGCACGCAAGCCAGCCCAGAGAACAACCTCTAGGTATCGTTTTTCCTGGAGTGCAGCCACCAGCTGCTCTGAGCCGACAGCGACCCCACCGCGAGGCTCTGCCGCTGACCTCCGATGCTTTAATTCCTCCACATGCATATTTTAACATTATTACAAAAGGTTTCATTTACAATTCACAGGCTGAGCAACAATGAGTACATTTCGTGGAGGTCAGCCTCCACCGTTCCTCCTAGTGATGGAATTATAGTTTAAACAGCTGGAGCATGGTCCCAGGAGGGACACTGGGATATGCTTCCTTTACAGCAGAATAAATCCATCAGGCATATTTCATGTGTCCGATAACATTAATAGATATCAGGGCTTCTTAATATTTAATGAACTCACTTGGAGGTTGTTTACTAGGGAAGGAGCAATCGGAAAGGGTGCTCACAGCCTTTTGATCTGTAATGATAAAAACAAAACCCAAATCCCAGCCAGTGGGGCAGCCCCTCTCCACTCTGCCCACATCCTGCCGCTGCCTCTCTGAACCCTATCAGAAGAACCTGCCTAGTGCATGACGTGCTTTGGCTTCAGAAGGTGCAAGGCTGTTTTCAGTTTTGTGGTTCAAAAGTTATCATTTCCATGTTTCCCACAATTTAATAGAGATGCCAGAAGCTGTCAAATAGCTTTCAGTTTAGTGATGGAGAAAACGGGAGAGGAAAGACAACTTTCAGAGGCATAAAGCAAACAGTGTACCACTGACGGCAGCCAGAATGAGACTGGGTGTGCTAATGAATGTTATGTCCATTAGCACAGAGATATCACTGAATGTGGGCTTTGGCACTGCCTCTCTTTACTAATGGCCTTTGGTCTTAATATTGCCATCATATGTTTCCTCTTTAATTTTGCTGTAACACCCAGTTTATTAGAGATTAGAGGATTTCAACTGAAGAGCAACTTGCTTTTCTTTCTTCTGTTTCATTTCCTTATTTTTGAACATAATTATCAAATTTGGTTTGTCTGGGAACTAGGGGTATTATTTATAGAGGAGATGTGTGTTGACATCTGCATCTTATTCAGAGGTTTCAAACACCTCTTTAGTTGCAGAGGATTTTTGCAAGAATTTAGGACGAAGTGAAGTAGCAGGTTTTTGCACGTGAAAGATTTACAATGTACTCAGTGGGATGGTCCCAACCAGTGTGAACACCAGCACAGGAGAGTTATACTCTGTTCCCACAGAGCGTAAAAGAGAGACCATGGCACAGCTTTTCTGTAGGTTCTGGGGTCTAGGGGGGAGCACAAGAGTTTACATAAGCTGATTCATTATGTCATTAAAAGATCTATTCTGGCATCCAGGAATCAAAGCCATTGTCTACTCTTCCATAACTGTGTAAGTCTATTCTTAAGAGTCATCCCACCGACATTATTGGCCACAACAAAACAGCTATAAAGAACACTGCGTTGTGTTCAGGAGAGATGTGGTAACAGAACTTCCATATGAGGCATCTGCATGATCTCATTTGTCGTGAGTCTACCTGACCCCCCAGAATTCACCCTAAAAGTATGTGGAGGAAGGGCAATATTTGGGATAGGGACATGTGAACACTATTGCCTGAGAGGAAACAAACTTCTTCTTCTTCCTTCTCATCCAACAAGGAAAAATCTCTGGGGAGCAGGACTGCTTTCTGCACTCCTGGAGGTAGGAGAAGAAGCACAGGACATGGAAAAAGCTGTTGCAGTTGGAGGATGGTTTTGAAAGCTGAGCAAAGTGTCCAGGAATAATTGAAATTAGAAGTAGATAAGAAGTTAGAAGTAGATAAATGAGTGAGGATCTGCAATAAAGAGTAATAATAGAGAAATCTTGTTTTCAGATGGACGATGATACATTTACACAGCTAATGTAAGTGGTTACCTTGTGATTGACTGTAAACGGAACTGGCTTTTATAGTCTTAGAGATGCAATTCAATCTTATACTTTTGGATGAACGCAGATTTCAGGATTGTGTCCATTTTTTCCTTCATCTTGCACTAAAAATCTCTATTAATAACTATTTCTGAGATATGAGCAAGTTAACCCAGTATGGTGGGCTTCATTCATAATTTTAGTACTTCATTTGTCAGCATTCATCAGAAACAGACTGCATCTCTGGGTGGAAAACTTTTAGCAGATTACCCAGGGTTACCAGTTTAGAAGAAGGAGTTGCTGTGAAAATTGGTGAACTATGCAGAGAAACACATTGCATGTGAAAGTCATTAGGATTGTTCACTTGCGGGTTGTTTTTTCCTTCTTCTTGTTACTGTTTGGTTTTCAGATTTTCTGTTCCTTAAAAAGTGGAGAAGTAAGCAGATGGTGGATTTCCTGAGAGCCAGGGCTGCTCCACTGATGAAGTGCTGTCATTCTTAGTGAGAAAATCACCACCAGCCTTCACCTTTTAAAAGAAATCATTTTCAGGTAGAAGCACATTAAAATAATTTCAATCAAAGCACTAAACCAGAAGCAGATGTTCAGATATGATTTAAGAATATTTAACTGCTTTGGCAGAGAACACACATGGATGGTGTTTAACAGACACTGGGTACCTCTCCACTACCGTCCCCTTTTCTTCATTGACATCAATGAAGAAATCATCAACAAGGGGTTAAATAAGAGGCTCAGCTGCAGCTCTGCTGAAGGACTGATACAATGAACAGGTAAAAATACCTGCTCGGTAGGAGTGATTTAGCTTTTCATCAGGTTCCGATGTCAAATGCTGATAGCTGAGATGTACATGCAAAGGAGCTTCCCTAGCTGAAACTAATTTCCAGATGGAATAAATTGGTTCCAGGGTTTCTTGAGATTTTGGCCAACATATTGCACAGCTGAAGCAGAGCCTCAACTTGCTAATTTTACCAAGGGAAAATGTCTCAAAAGGGACACACTCCCCTTGAGAGCCTGCATGCTGCTCGAGCAGTTCTGCTCTGCCGAGGCTGTGTTTCTCCCATCTCCAAAGGCAGGGCGCACGTCTCACTGAGACCATCACCGACACCCTCCCAGGGTGACAGCCTGGCAAGCCTCAGCTCCCTGCATCACTTCAGAGTCACCTAAACATTCCCAAGCCATGTTAGCCTCCCAACCTGTGAGGCCGGGTGAATTTTATCTGATTGGAACAGGGTGAGTCTGGTTTATTTATTGTTTAATTAAGTGTAATATCCTTGACAAGGTGCCTTATTGACATTGCAGCAAATTAAAGGCCTTATTATGCGACAAACACTGTCATCACTCAAGCAAAACTTAGTTCAGAGGGGAATTTAACTGAAGAAAGGACTGCAGCATTCAAGTGCACTGGTTATCAGAATAACCTCCATGGCAGCAGATAGGAAACTGTTTCAGGGTGGAAGATGGGATTCCTCTCCACATTTAGCCTTTTCTCCCCTCTGTTGAGATTGCCAATGGTGACTGTCCTTTGGATGCAGACACCTACTCAGAAGAACAACACTTCATTCTCCCAAGGCCAGGTGGCCAGCCATGGTGGCACACAGCTGCATCTGCATATGAACCTCTGATATATAAGGTGAAGTGAAAGGTTCTGGGCATCTCATTGGTGAAGAATACATATTTGTAAGAAAAAAACCCTCATGAAAGTACAACAATATGTCCATGCCATAAAATTACAAATCTTACTCATTTCCAAGAGAATAAGGGGAAAAAAGTCCCTCTTGAAGCTTTTAAAAACAATAAAAATTGTTTGTTTAATAAGTGCTCTTTTGCATGCTTGCCAACAGCACAAGCCGTATTATCCAAAACAGTCATCTGTTTGGGGTTTCCAATGTTAAATAAAACCTCAACCAAGCACAAATTTGAGAATAGGCTGAAAACACTCCACTCACTGGCTGCTTCTTCCTCAACATGGAGGACTGGTTCTTGGGGACAGTTTTCCACGCAACCAGAATAGTTTTTATCAAACCCCACTACCCACTAGCACTCCATTCCTACTGATATGTATGACTGATGATTTGTCTTACTTGGTATAATGGAAATCAAAGGGCAATGTCCACTCATGATATTTTCCAGATTCTGGGTATTTGGCTTGGTAACGCAGGCTGCTCTTAGAGAAGAGATGTTCTCAACAGAGAGATAGTGCAAGTTTTCTAATTCCTCACGTGCCTGTAGGGATGCAAAGGGTTTTGCAAAGGGTTGGCCTATGCTGGAGATAGCCTAAAGTGGGACAAAGTATTTCTAGGTAGTTCCCAGAGCCCTGTGGCTCTCTGGAAACCCTTATTCCTTGTCTCAGAACATGTGCTTCTCAACACCATCCTGAATGTGGCCAGCTAGAGCTGGGACTGACTCCCTGTGAACACCTCCTGCTACCCAATTAAAAACCTCTTGGTATGCACATCTGTGAAATTCAAGGTTACAAATGCCTTTTTATATCTTTATCACTGAGCAACAGAGGTTGTTTTAATTCACTCCCTACACAGCAATGAAAACCAGAGGTGATATTCTCTTTATCCCGACGGACCAGCCCCTCCTGCTGCAGCCCTCCCAAGGCACAGACGGGCTCTCACACACAGCACTGACGTGCCTCCTCATGCATTATTCCTTGTTGGGGCTGGAGGAGGATTTCTGTCTCCTGAGACCCTGGTGCCTCTGTTAACCCTACCTGGCAAGCTCCATCGCAAAGCAGATATCGGGGAGAGGCATACCAGTCAGTGGGGAGAAACACTATATCCTCTCCTCCTCCTTGCATCTCAGGGGAGACACTGGAGGAGGGATTCTGCCTCTGACAGCAGCTGACAGCCCTGATCAATAGCTGTTGTTTAAAAAATATACTAATTAAATTATTAGAGCTTTCTTGCGACAGACTGCCTCCTCCAACCAGACCCTACAGAATAAGATGCTCTCTGCAGGCTCCTTCCCCATTTAATATGCAGCAAGAAGAGAGGTCCAGGTGCTCTGTATTCTCGGAGGACCAAATATCACGCCACTATGGGATTAGTGATAAAAGCTGTGGGGTTTATTCCCCTACAAAAACATTATTTCCCAAGCAAAATGGCACATGTTAGGGCAGCACACATCACTGGGAAGCAAAAAGTTTGTTTGCTATGCTGAAAACAGAATTATTTCCAGTTTAAAATGTCTGCGTTAAAACATAGCCTACTACATATTTTTCTATTCTCTCACATCAACCAAATTACAGACTGACTTATTTATTTTTTTTTAGTGGGGAGGGCAAAGGTGATGTAATGATCCACAATTTTCCCCAAACATGCTATCCATATTTTATTAACTAAATAAATTATTTAAACATGTTCACTTACACACATGCCTCCTCTCATACACATGCCTCACATTCCTGCCAGTGCAGCCTATCTACGTGTAATGAGATGCTCTTCTCTGGATCTTTTTGCCCAATCAGACTGTAATTAAGTCTATGAAGATTCAGGTAAATGTGCAAGATGCCTGTTTAATTAAAAATGAAAATGAGGATTTAAGTATCAATTTGTGTTCTATTCAATTATCTGCAAGATTCGTAGAGTGACTTTACCTTTCAGAACCTTTTAATTCAAAAAAAAAAAGAAGAGCACAAGACTGAACGTAGGCTACCTAAATTCATATTTCCATATGGCACGATTGCTTCCATTTGCAGGAGAAATGCAGGTATATTACAGAAAGTCCTATGAAAAATAAAAGGTTTGCATCAATTCATGGAGGGCAAAAAAACCCCACAACACCGCTGTCAGAACACAGCAGACTGAGTCAATGTATAGCTTGCATATGGAAACAATGACATGATTGTTTACTCACTGGTTTAATGATATTCACTTTCTCCTAATGGCAATGTTGAAAATGTGAATGCCAGATGTTGAGCCTACAGCGCAGAAGCGACAAACACTGGAAGGTCTACAGAAAGGAATTTATCCTGACATCAAAATATAGTGTAACTCTTCAGTTTATTAATGCTGTGTGTGTTGTTATTTAAAAAAAAAATTATATTAAGAAAAAATGTCATGTCTGCAGTTTAAATTTCCATATTTTATAACAATTCAGCAACAAATTTACATATTTCCTGGAATCTGCAGATATAAAAGCGGTAAAACACTCCAGGCATTATTAGATAGTAGATTATAACCCATTACTATTGTTTCAATTAGCAATGTAAAAGTGACCTGCAGTGTTCAGATGACCCACTAATGGATTTAAATGCTTTCAAATATTAATGCAGGTTTTCTAAAGACGAATCCCGAACACATTATTCCTGGAATAACCGTGAGCTGAAAAGCTGGCAATGATTGTGCATTATGTGGAAAGGCTCATGGTTAATTAAATGAATACCTAGCATTACACTGTTCACTTTAGTGCTACAAAATTATTTCTCATTGATTTTTACATTCTGAGCCTGTGATTCAATTTACTTCTGCAATTTGTGTTGTTGTGTCAATAAAACAGAACTGCTTGAAGATGGGAGCATTAAAGAGGGATACATACATTAAGACCCAATGAAAACCATAGTTTTCCTATTTTTTTCCTATTGAAGCATCATTTGTAGGCATCACTTTGTTATGTATTATTAATACATTTTTTGTTTGTTTCCATCTGCTCTTTCTTCATTTTTATATTCAGGAACTGGAATGTTAGTGATTGCTTAAGGGTGAGTAGCTAATTTTTCAGTAACAAGTTCTCCCACTATCAAGAACAAAAGCACCATTAACACTAGTCTGTTATTTCATGTTAAATGGACTAGAAGGGCTCAATTCATCAAAGCAATCATGCTGGAGAGTCGGGGAGTTTTTAATTTGGCAAAAACATGAAGTTGAATTTTTAAGTTATTAAAATGAATTCTGAGAAGCGAATGAAGATTCGGAATCAGTGCAGGATGAGGTTTAGGAAATGCTCATTCAGTTTCACATAAAACATTGCCCAGAATAAAGGGGAGAAATGCTTTCCATAGAGATGCTCACCGAAGACAGCTGTGAGTAATCTCTCTGGTGGGTTCTCACACTTACCTGATGCTTTTTAGGATACATCCACCATCTAAAAAGGGGCAGAAGTGAGCTACTTCTGCACATTTTCCATCATTCAGTTTATAATGCTCTCAAGGATCTCGGGTCTTGGCCACCTGTGAGTATTTGCAGAGCGCATACATTTTACAGCATCTGAAAATATTTTAAATGAATCCCATTTATCCTTATGTTCCTCTTTGCGCAACATGCATGCAGTAACATTGGCCTCAACTTTCTCCCAGGACGTTAAGAAAATTTGATCCCCAGGGCCAGGAAGAATTAAGGAAACTGAGTACTACGTGTTGGACTGAGACTTCTGCAACCCCAGGCAGACAGGAATCAGCCTTCATGATGGGCTTGAACAATAGCAAGGTCTTAACAGAAAGGCACTTGTGGTTCTCCTTCTGTTGCATTGTACCTAAATGACTCAGCTCACAGCTGTTATTATTTTTGAGGTAAGTTTTTGAAATGGGTGTTTGAATCTTAATATCTATAAATCAGGGAAAATCAAGAGTAATTCCGTGAGACTCGGTGGGACTGTAATGATGTAGAATCAGTGTAGGTGAGAAGGTAATCAGGCCCACACTGTTCATTGTGTGGCACAGTCCTGTAATCACTTACTTGCATGAGTAATGCTGTCTTCAGGAAGTTCACTGAGTTCAATCAGATTATTTGCATGAGTAAGCATCTCCTCATGTGTGTGCACCCTATTTTCATACATTTAATGCCTCCAAGAGGGAAACTAACTATCATCAGCCAGCATTGTGAAGAAACAGCAAATATAAAGCCCTCTAATGAACATGTAAAAAAAAATGAATTAAATTAGAAATATTACAAATACACAAAGAGCAAAGGGGACAAATTTGTTTTTGCCTCAGGGCACTGCTTTTCAGAAACCAGAAGGTGTGGCAGAAAATCCTATTCAAAGTTAGGATCATTATAATCTCAGATAATTAAATGGCTAGGGAGTTGTTTTGTGTTCACCAGCTAGGACAATGCATTCCCAACTAAAATGCACTTACGTGTAGCCTCACTCAGAGCATTAGCCATTACTTGAACCTTGACCACGAACACTCAGTGTAGACAGTAGCCAGTTTCACATCTAGACCCAGCTGAATGAGGATACATGCTGGTGATATGGATTAGAGACTT
The DNA here is from genome assembly GCF_002078875.1 of Numida meleagris. Lineage (NCBI taxonomy): Eukaryota > Metazoa > Chordata > Aves > Galliformes > Numididae > Numida > Numida meleagris. Next base: position 123,886,355 of record NC_034410.1, read on the forward strand.
ACTCTTTCTGCTGGCAGACAAAAATCAAACAAACAGAAGCTTTGCAACTGGCTCAACTGGACAAGAATCTGTCTCTCATTACTAAAGCAGCCCTGAATATAATTAAAAATTTCTTGCAAAGTGGGAGAACTGTGTCAGGATTCTTGGGATATAAGAATTTCATTCTATGGTATTATCTGTAGGTAAAGAACTACTTACATACCTTTTATTTTTAGTGTATGGAAATGTTATTTATTCATTAAAATGTGAAAAAATCTCTTAGCCTCCATGTTTCTGCAATTCATTCATTCTCATTTTATCACTCTCTGAAAAGCTGTCTCCTTTTCCACTTCAAAGAAAAACTGTAAATACAGTTATATACCTCAGTTATGTACAGTTATATACCTCTCATTGTGCTGTTCATTACTCTACAGTGAACTAAACTCACTATCTTGGCTTGTAGGGAGTTGCTTCCTGGCCCTGAACTAAGCTGTGCTGTAGTTGCACATCTGTTGGTTGTAAGATGGTTGCACTGGGTGAGAGATGCTGTTTCAGAAACTTACAGGATACTGAGACTGCACATCCCTAGGAATGACATAGTCACAGGCAAGATCAGGCATGCAAACCTTAATTAGTATCAATGAAATTTAGGAAACATATGAACAGTACAAAAATTCCCATTTTCTAGACTACTGAAGCACCTACCTTTATGCAGGTAGATAGCTTTGTCAGTGAGTTACACAGTCACAATCTGTTTTCTCTGGTCATTATTCTGACTCTGGACAACTTTTGTTCCCTTCTATTCAATGGTTTAGCTTCAACAAGAAGGAAGTTTCTGCAGTGGAGGTAGAAAAATAAAAAAAGAGTATCTATCATGCTCTGATAGTGATAGGTCAAGGGGGAACGGTTTAAAACTGAAAGAGTGGAGATTTAGGTTAGATGTTAAGAAGAGATTCTTTACTCAGATGGTGGTGAGGCACTGGCACAGGCTGCCCAGAGAAGCTGTGGATGCCCCATTCCTGGAGGCATTCAGGGCCAGGTTGGATGGGACCCTGGGCAGCCTGGTCTGGTGGGTGGCAGCCCTGCACACAGCAAGGGGTTTGGAACTAGATGATCTTTAAGGCCCTTCCCAACCCAAGCCATTTTATGATTTTATGACCTCAAAACTAGGGGTCCTTTTTCTCAGGGTGGTGCACTGAGCATCAGGGCACCCTTCTGCAGTCCTCCATCAGCAATCATTTCTATAATCAAAGTGTGTGCCCCTCACTGCCTCTAAAGAATGGCTGGGACATCATATTCCTGGAGGGGGTTCTGGACCATGTGTAGACATAGTCCTAATCATGTCTTACTCAGGCATACAGAAGGATTGAAATGAAGCACCTGATTCAAGTATACTGGATTTCAGACATCTCTCTCTCTACTGCATTTTCTCTTGGCTGAGATATCCTCCAGATGTACTTATGCATCTAATACTCCAACTTGAAGCCACTGTGTGGAGACTTTATATCAGCACATAAGCACTTTGGTTCTGGTTTAGTGGTTTTCAGAGACCAGCAGAGATCATTCACATCAACCTTTCTCTACCTGAAATGAGAAACACGGAATGAAGAGGATCTTCTGTGGCCATGCACATAGTAGGGATGTCTTCCAAGCTGCTTTCTTTGATGTGGCTGTTAGCAGAGAGAGACCTGAACACCAAAATCCTGTACAAGTTAATTCACTCCTGCTTTAGTGATGCTATAGTCCCAGATCAGAGAAGGTGCAATGAAATTCAAGATATAAAACTTCATCTTGATCAAGCCTCCAAGTCTGTATTTCCCAAAGTTAGAAATGTTTGTACAATTGTAAAAATTATTATTGATCATCTTGATTTTTCTTTTGTTTTAGAAATAAGCATTGTTTTTAATAGTTGTTCACACAATCATATGTTTCCTACTCATTGTTTTAAAAGGAGATTTTTGCCAAAGCAAGACAACAGAATTTAGTCCTATTTAGAGTACTGTGAGTATAAGTACTCAAAATTAAATTATGTGAACAGAAAAACAAATAATCTGAGTAAAAGCTACTCAGTAAAAGCTATGCTGTCTAATTGGAAAGACAGAAACAGAAATTATTATAGCAATAAAGAATTAGAACACAGAAAAGAAGATAGATTTCAGAAATTTATTGTGGACTACCAGCACCGTGGATGGATTATACAGCTGTGAGGAAGACATCTGGATAAATGTTTGCTTACCAGTGTAGTAAGTGTAGCTGTTGAGGACTAAAAGAGTATCCCTTAAAATAGCATAATTTTAATACAAAATAAAATAAATCAGTAATTTGGACAAAGAACATAGGGAGTATTTGGAAATTAGGAAAGTCAGACATCAGTTACATTTGCAAGATTTGCTACTAATTATTCCTTATAAGAAATGTAACTGAATTTGGAAGAAATTCTGAAAATAAAAAGAGGAAACTACAGGATAAAAGGTTTTTTATACTAAGATAAAAAAATATGAAACTACATTTTATGCAAAGCTTGAAGTGAATTCAGATCCTTTGTTATGGTTCACATATTTTCAGCTTCCCACGTTTAATCATAACAACCTCCTTGTGGTTTAATTATGATCAGAGTTCTGAAGATGATTCAACCACTTTCACTGAGAATTTGACTTGCATTGATCAGAAAAAAAAATTATATCTCCAAGTCTTAATTAACCATTTAACTGAAAAACATTCCTTTCTTGAGGCTGCCTTATACTATGATAAACAAAAAATGTGTAAGCTGTGAATCATAACCTAGGAAAAACATATAATAGCTGATTTCAGACTGTAAATATGATTTCACTTTAGTATGCTGGTATGAGTTTAACCCCTTGTACACAAGCTTTTCCATAGGTTTCATAGCAGAATGAAACAGATTTGGAGAATAAGTGGTGGATAGGTACGATGTACAATTAGTAGACTTCAGGTGCGGATATTTTCTACAGGGAGCTAGTCCTTACAAAACCAAGTATGGGATTTTCAGGAATGTTCAGTGTGCCTACATCACTGTCTGAATGCGATGGGTCCAGGGGGAGGTGAAGGCCAAATACTTAGGAAAATCCCACCCTCTACACCTGAAGCCTCTTGATTACAGCAGCAGTGGAAGAACAAGCCCTTTAGGTATTCCGCTCCAGTTTGCCTCCAGTATTTAAGCCTAAAATGAAGGAAGTCTTTTATCTGTGGCAAAATTTGCACACACTTATTAGAGCATTTATTATTTATACACAGTTTATTAGGGCAAAATTATTATACTGCTTACAACTTTTCTATCTCAGGGACTAATTTTGATGTCTTCACTGAAGCAAGTTCAGGTAAATTTTGCACAATAAAATTCTTTTTCAGTTCACTTCACCTATATGATATAAAAGAGAAAAAGCATAAATGTCTGAATGTATTTCTTAGATCATTAACTGCATTGAAAAACTTCCTCAAAAAAGCAACTTGAAAGGTGAAGGCACATTGCTGTAAAACTCGCCCAACAACTGATTCCATACAACTCTTCCATTTGAAAAATTCTCAGCCACTCAATAACGTTAGCTTTAAATCAAGTGAAGTTATGGGAAAATAAAAAACACACCTGCTTACTCACATGAAGAAATTCAGCAAATAAAATCACGTCTTTTACATAAATATTCAATGAGCACGCATGTGCTTATCACGCACTGACCCGAACTTCAGATGCACAACACAGAAGTAGAAATTCAAAAATCTGTTCTTATTTGTATGAGAATGAGGCTTTTAACAAAGATTCCCACTTCTGCTAATCCCTAAGTCTTAAGAATGCTGGGAAGGAATTCCTGTGCATGCTGAGATCTGTTCTATGTTAATATTTAAATTCTTCAGTTTCCAGTCTTAATAGAAATTGTCCAACACGCGCAATACAGAGCGTTCTGTACTGAGAAGGAGCTGCTGGACATTATCACAAATTCCCACCTTGGTAGACCTCTCAAGGTGTCAAGTCATAATGACTTAATCAAGTGCAGATCTTAAATAACCATTCGTGCCTTTGACAGAAGGATGAAAGAATATATGAAGGAAGTGTAAAATTTGACACTATTTTCAGAAAATGAGTTTATTTTTTAATTTAAAATAAAAGCTGAAAATTACATGGAAATTAGTGTACAGCAACCTTATTTGAGATAAGATTGAACTGCTGCAATGCCAAAATTTGTTGTTGATAATGAAGCTCAAATGTATTACACTATGTTGTATTTTGCCTCCCTTTCACTCAGAAAGTGTATTCATTATAATAAATTTACACTTTACTATGTAAAATTCATTCATATAGCCAGAAGCTTATAAAAAGAATATAGAGTAAAGAGCAAGTTGCATAATGAGATCTAATCTATGTAAAATAAGTCCCAGAAGAAATGTCCTTTACTTTGATCATATCCCTTGAAACAAGATCCCCCGCTGGAAACCACAATAAAATGAGAGCTTGGGAAAACTCGCCTGGCAAGCAAGTTAGGTTTTTAAAAACAAAAGCTCGCCAATCCCACTGACCTCATGATCCCAAGCAAAACGTAATTAAGGCTAATAAAATCTTTCAGACTCCCTAAGGCTTATTGAGTGAATAAAGATTTTGGGGAGCTCGCTGGATGCTCCTGAGCCCTCCTCTTTCCTCCTGTGCATCTGAAACAGGTACGCCGCCAGGTACAGGAGAGGGGGAAAAAACATCCATTCAGGGGGAAATAACCATGCAGGGATGCCCCTCTGCACACGAGTGTTCTGGTGCTGCCCGGTGGCTCTGATTTCACAGGGACGTTCTATTTGCTTCTCACTGCAAGCACGCTGTGTGAATCGCCAGGAGATTATAATGCTAATTTTTTTTTAAAGTGTTTTCCTGTTCCAGGAGGAAAGGTGTTACACAAATGCAAAATCTCCTTGCTCTGAACTGCAGATTTTGAAGGATACATGGTAGTATATCACCTCTGGTTTCAATTACCAGCAAATAGCACCCCATGTCTGGAAAGAAAATAAAGCTCATGCATTTCTTCAGCAACATAATTTTCTAACTACTGTGTTTTAGTTCATCATATCATGAAACATTTTAAGTCATGAAACAAGATATATAAATGGTAGCTTACCAGGGAGACACTGACATACTAATAAAGGAATCAAATAATTAATATAGAAATGTATAATTTTCCTCCTGACATGGCAGCCATTCTGACAGTGTTGTTGCACTAATACTTTGGAGCACCCATCAGTACCAAGACAACCACTGCTTCTGGGTGCAAGGCAGCAGCTGGAGGTTCCTATATACTGCTGCACTTCTCAAGGTTCATGGTGGAGCTGCCAGTGCCACATCAGCCCTGCCACCACCACAAGCCCTGAGGACATCAAGGCTGACACCAGCTTTTGGGGACAGCTGGAGCTGAGGAGACGAAGAAAGATTGTTGGTAGAATGTTGTGGAGGGCATTGTGGCTCAGCCCTCAAAGCTTTCATAGCAGATATGATTTGCCCTTTGTATTGCTGTTCTTTGGCCAGTGGCTCATCGCTCACAGAACTGGTTGGTCTTTCAGAACAGGGTGTGCAGCGTCAAGAGAAACCCATCAGCCCCACCACACCAATCCTACACCAGAGCTATTCCCCACCACCCCTAAGAGACCTATGTGACTCTGCCAGCCTCTCCATAAAACGTCTTTCCCTGCCCTTCCCTTGTCCCCTCAGTGTGAAGGAGGAGCTTTGCTCTCTTGATAACCATAAAGGAAAGGAAGAAAGCTCTTTGCTCTCTCTCTGCCCCCAGCACACATGAACAACACTGTCTGGTCACTGAGGAAGAAATGATGAAGACTAGTAATTTTTACAACATTTTTTTGATAGCTTTTTTCCCCATTTGGCTTCATTTCATATACACATAAACCAGTTTACGAATATTATTATCGAGCCTGAGTTATGTAAAGCTTATCTAATGTATGACTTGCTTTAAAGACTGTTAGAAGAATGATTTCTGCATAATAAAACCTCAGGAATACACAAGTGATCTTAGCAAATACAGTATGACTGCTGTGTGGTTTCCCGTTGCCTTTGTAGTTTCTAAGACACTATAACATTATTTAATTAGCTAAAATTTCCTCTCTCTTGAGGATGGAAACTCAATGAAATGTCAACAATGCTGTCAGTCTGCTTCAGGCTAAACTCATTACACAAAGGCTCGCGATAAAAATAGTCCAAGACAGATTATTTCATTGCAAAACATAGGCCCACACAACTTATGCCTCAGAAACCAGATGTGAAAACCATGCAAGTGCTGCATTTTAGGGGTTAATGGGACTGTTAAGTTCCACCAAGCAATTATAAATGCTATATACTTTCATTGTTTTATGTATGGCTAACAAAAAGGAAAAAGAAAACCATTAAATCCTGCTAATGATTTCTCACAGGCTGTTTACTGAGGGATGTTCTTACATCAGTCAAAGGCTGATATTAAATCTATATCTTTGCTTTATAAATTCACCTTCTCCCACACCTGAGAAAATGAGTAGATAGAATATTTTAAATAAAACGTGGTGAGAAACAGGGAAAGAATTGTTTCACTTAATCTGAATTATAACTGATATTTCAGAGTACATGTGCTCATTACTAAGCATAATAAAATTTGGCATTTTCTATTGTCAGAAGGTTTATAAAGGCTAAATTTCTTGATTTATTTAAATAGACAGATAGGAAAGAGCAAACTACAAAAAAACAAGTGCTATATACTGAAGGCATGTGAATTACCTCCTTCCCAAGGATAATGCAAATTAGAAGTATGTAAAGCTTTGTCTGCACCTGGGATCTTTAATGAGTATAAAGAAAAATCAGACGGAGATTCTCCTGGGAAAAGAGAGGATCGTTATTTGAATAACCTGCAGTGAATTCTAATCAATGCAACGTGACTTTGAAAATGAATGTGGTCTTTCAACCCGCTGTACATGAGCCATAATATTAATCATAACTTCATGGCACAGTAAAGCCTATGACAAATGGTTATTCAGTGGACTAACGAAAAGAGCATTCATAGTGGGAGGAAGGTAGGGGCCATATATCCAGCAGTTTTTTCTTGTTGTTTGCAAAAACATCTGTCTGAATATATATATGCATGTATGTGAATGTGAGTGTATGTGTGCAAGCTCATATGTCATATGCGTGTGCCCTTGGTTTGGAACATAAGCAGAAAATAGGTTTGTGTTCCTTGAGAAATGAACAAGCAGCGTTGTATCCCGTTCTGCTTCAAAGAATATTATCTAGCGTTACACTATTTAACACGAAGCTTGAGATCATTTTTTTTAGAAACAAGGCTTCCTGGATACACCAGTCATATATCTGCCGGTGTTTGAAGCCTCTCCTCTGCCTCTAAAAGGCTGGAGGTAATTTGTGTATTCTCTCCACTACTAAGCTTTGTTCACGTTCCTATATTTGTAGGAAGAGATTAACATAAAGCATGGTTCACTGGCTGCAAAGTAGAAACATGATGCTGATTTACTTACCCAGAACATAAAACAGAACTTTTATATATTTTTTTAGTTTCAAGAATTAAAATCAATAAACTTTTTGACATTCCCTCTATTAACATGTTTATATCAGTGAAACAAGCTGTGTCCAAAATCAGAATTTCAAAGAAGCACATCTTAAAGAAATCAGATGTATTTCATAATGCATTTTAAGGAGTGAGTGCATATTTTAGCCAGGGGGTTATTTATGTAGGATACAGGGAAGTAAATATATCTTATTTTGTTGATGTGATGTGGTGAGGATGTTCATACATAAGCAGTAAAATGTGACAAGCTCTGCCATAAATGCTATGCACCAACATGCACAATGAGATTTTTTTCTTCCTGCAGGAGGAATTTGTCACCTTTGGTGAATGCACACCCTGGAGGTCTGCCAGGCAAGGAGCTCCAGTGTGGCAACCCAGCCAGCATCACAATGTGTTGTGTTGTGTGAAGATAGCAACAGAATCTGCGCAGTGCTGATGTATCCACATTAATAGATTCACATATAGACTAAAGTACAACTGCTGCCCATGGCAGCCCTCAGGCAAAAGATCCAGAAGAGCACAAAGGCCTTGAAGGTTAAGCTTGAGATCTGTCAGTCTGGGATATGAAGCACACTGCTGAGTTAAAGGTCTTCCACTTGCAACATCTTGCCATCTGACCCTGGACACTCAAATTGATAGCAGGAGCCTATCACATAATTGTCAGTGATCTAGGGGAATAGAAGTTATCTTACCCATAGCTAAAAATTCAGAAGTGTGAGAGAAAAATATCAGTAGACTTACAAAAAGAAAGGGACAGTTACAGTGGATAACTGGCTGAACATGTTCTTGGAGTGCAAAAAGCAAACAAAATATTTGCCTGTAAATTCTATTTAAATGCCTAGCAGACTTGGCATCACAAAGTTTGTTTGGTGAGTACTGCTTTTTTGTTGTTGTTGTTAAATCATATCAGAAAGACAAAGTAAGAGCCACAAGGTAATTAGGGTCTGTTGGAAGGAGGTGGCGGCTGCAGGGACCAGTTTAAGTAGCTTCCTTAGTTAAAGGGTAGGGCATGATTTTATCACAGTGTATATCTTTATGCAGGAGATTACTTAAAGAGGAGGAATGTTTAAATTAAGGAACAAAGATCAGAGAAGATGCAAGTTTTAACAGTAAGAATAATTATTGTTTGAAATAAGCATCAAGAAATGAGTTCAATTTTCTGCAAATTTTGAAGAGAAGATTGGATAGCATTCTGAAGGAGACGTCATAGCTTTGGAATGTGTGGGTTTGATGTAAGAATTGTCTGGCGAAATTTCATGTTCTACATTAACGTAAGTCAAGTTAGACAATAAAAACTAGGAAAATGTTCTTTTAAGATTGCTTCTGCCTTGTGCCATTAATACCAGCCAATCTGCTGCGTATTCTGTTTTATCAGGTACCATGGTGGCCCCATAGGTGAGCAGTTGGCTGATTGGGTCAGTCTGAAGAATGCTCACACTTTAAAAACCTAACAAAAAGTTAAAGCTTTCTTGAAGATTTATGGTGAAGGATGACAGTTAGCCATTCAGCAGTCACAAAGAGGGACCGTCATCAGAATCTTCCAGTAATTTTCTTGCCAATATCTGTGGTCTTATCTGCTTTGAACTTGAAGTAAAGCTATCAAGGCTTGCTCTGGTATCTGGGAAGACGGAGTCTCAATACTGTGCTGTATTTTAAAGGGCTCCTTTGGCTTAGTTGCATTTTGTACTGTGAACATTAACCATTAACTCTTGGTTCTCTGTTGCTATTTTTAAATATTTTAATATTCCATTTTTTAACCTGAGGAAGATATTCTTTGTCGATAAGAAGAGAATAAATAACTACAGTGGGGGAATATGCAACTCACATTCGTCTTGCAGCAGCTCGGAGCAGCTGAAAGTCAGGCTGTCTTCTTGTCAGGGGCATAGTCTTAAGCCATCAAATGGTCTTTGCACAGCTTTCATGCCAGATGATCAGTTTCTCAGAGGAATAAAACTCGGTAGCCTGATTGTTCAAGGACAAGCGGGGAGTTTAAGTCCCTCGGGGACATTCAGGATTTCTTGTGTGCTTTTCTGGAGGGCAACAAGTTCCAGTTGAATTTCAGTAACAATGAACTGGTTATATTCCTCTCTTTTGGGTAAATCACTGAAGAAAAAGAATGGATTCACATGAAGCATGAGAAGAAAAGTGACAATATACTTTACATTTTTTCCTGACTCCCTTTTATCTTTATAATTACAAATACATTGGTTTGATTGAAAAATATAAAATCCAAACCTCAGAATTTAACCACATGTATTAGATATATATCTTTGTTCAATTTCAAAACAAGGCAGATTTTCACAAACTTACACTATTCCTGGCTGAATTTAGATAGTCTGGAATAATAGTATCATTTTTTGAGACCTCCAGTGTGGATGATCTCCAGCTTGCCTCTGTATTTTTCAAGCATGGTTTTCTTTGACAGCCAGTATGGATGGTGCCAATTTCTTGAGGTACCTTTTGTTTGCTTTGTTTGCAATTGTGTTTTACTTTTTTCTAAGCAAGCCAGATCTGAAACCTGAATTCACTAGGACAAAAATTTCACCAGCTGGGGCTCCAACTGACTGATCCATGTTCTTATTCCCTATCTCAGGAAGAAGAGCTTTGATATGATAACTAAGAAGAATGGTGCCAGTAGCATAAGATGATTAAACTAGGCTGCTCATACAATCAGATTTCTGTCTAAGCCCAATTAACTGGAAGATGTTTTGGTTTGGTTTTACTACAGCCTTGGATATATATGGTACCAATAAAAAGTCTGATCTTTTGTTATGTATGTCTTCAAGTACGAACTCTGTAAGAAATTTGTAATTATGGCTCATTTTATTTAAGCCATTTTGTTCAATTTAATAGGGAACTGGATTTTAGACAGAAGAAAACTACCTGATATTTAAAAGAAAGTATAGGGAAAATTATGCATCTCTACCAATTTATAAGCCCTTCAAATGTAATTTCTTGTCAGTGCTACTGGTTTAATCTACCAATAAGGTTCATAATTTGCTGTAAGAATTTTGTTTTCAAATCATTTCGATAGCACATCCACTTAGGAGGGCCCTTAGGAGGGCTTCCTGCATGCCTGTTTGTGTATGTCCTACATGCAGGAATCAGGATTGAATGGAAACTCATTTATTCAACAGAGAGAAGACTTGAGTCTCAGTGAAGCTGCAGAGTTTAGCTGCTGAATTTGATGGATGCAGTAGCACCCATGAGTTTTAACTGTATTTTCACACTATTTGAAAGTCATAAAAAATGCTGGAGTTAAAGAAGAGTGAAAATAGCCCTTCCTAACCAGAAAGGTCAAAAAAGAAAGAGACTTCAGTTTCATCCGAGAGTGAGAGATACTTTAAAACACTTCTTCCATAGCAGTTGAAAATAGTTAAAGTTTTTCAAATCTGCTTGGACAGGTGTTGTCTTAGATTTCCCAGTATTTAGCATAGATAATGACCTGTCTTGATTCGGGAAGAAAAACAATACCTGAACGACTCTGTGTGCAGAGCTGATCTAGTGCCTTCCCTCCTCCTCCTTCCCCATTCCAACTTTTTTGATTCCTTGAACTCCTTTCAGATGTTTCTCTTTCCGCTTCCACCACCACAAGAGACCTGCAGTTCTTGTTTCTGGCACTCAGATCCATGCTAGAAAACCAGAATATCAGTACAGTAATAACAGCTGGCTAGAGCCCTGCTCTCTCTTCAGCTCTGCAGCTGTTCTCCCATGTCACTTTAACTTTGTCCACTTTACATTGTCATGGTATATACGATTTCCAAAAATATGTTATAAAAGTGGAATAAAACTGTGACACCTATTTCCTCCTGCTTTGTCAATACAGTCTTCTGTCAGTTTAGTCACAGAAGTAAAAACAGAAGCAATTATGGGGCCATGTCACATGGAAGTAATCTGATATTGTATATCCCAGTAAAATTATAGCATTAAGGGTGTCCCCAATTTCTCTATCTACTAAAAGAAATGGCGTCTTGCAAACATTGTTCAGATAGTTTGACTAATTGCCAGCATCAAATGAATAACAAACTGCTATCAAGAAAAGAAATGATTCTGTGCCTGTAAGCAACAGAGAAAACTGGCAGGATTAGACCCGAAAGAGACAGTAATACAAAGGTCATACATTTGATTTCAGTCACACAGAAGGATTATTGATTTATTTGAGGGTTACTGAAATGAAGATCTGGCTCATGGTTCAGGTGAGGATGGGAGGAAAGTGATTACTGCTGTATTACAGGCCTTCCCTGTAGATATGGGGTATGGAAATAACCACGGCTGATCTTACAGGGAGTGCAGCAGATGCACAGCATCTGGTCTCTGGTCTCCAAGGCTACATCTATACTAGTAAACTAAACAGGCTTAGGACATGTCTAAGCACTGCTCCGTGAGATCCATATTGTTTAACCCTTACTACCAGCTCTGGTGTTTGGCTGTTGTCAAGCAGTGCTGCCTGGGTCAGCAGGTGCTCCCCAAACGTAGTAGGGATGAGCCTATCTTATCCTAGGGGAGAAAAGAGTAAGCCATGAGCAGTGTGAGCTGATCTCTGCAGAGCCTTGAGGCCACAGGAGGGGCCACCATTCACCCTATTTATTTTCATTGACATAGGCTGAAAGAGACCTCTTATGATCACAGGTTTCTGAACATGCTTAACTCCATCCACTGCATCTAATTTTCTACGGAAATAAAACAAATAACCCAAGTATTTTTCCCTAACAAAGATAGCTTAAATAATACTTAAACAATATCTCACACTTAATAGTATCACATTTCTTTTTGATGATGTGGGTAAGGGATGAGTTTTCATCCCAGCTCTGGCCCCTACACTTAGAAGAAAGCTCTTATCTGCAACTGCAACCCTTCAGCCACAAGACAAATGCACAAAAATGTGGTCTCCCATCAGCCATTGCCAATTTCCCCTGCTGTAACTCCAGTGCTTAAATTGGATGTGGTCCCCATTTGTTCCCAGGGACACAGGACAAGGTGTTGGAACAGCATGAGATCCTGTCCACACAGGGTATCAAACTCTTGTTCTGACTTCAATGAACAGGATCTCACCACTGGCCTTCTGGAATTCAAAATTACAGGCTAAAGGGGTGGCTTTAGGTTTTTTTTTATTATTATTTTGTCAGAGAATTTGGTGCTGTTATATTTCTCCACAGCCTCCAAACATTTCCCATATACAACAGACTGGTAAGAGGGGAATCCCCGGTGGATTTTCTGAATTCTTTAGATCTTCTTCTTTTGGGGGTTAATTTAATCAGGATTTTTAAAGGGATAATTACATTTTTACAACTTTCTTTTTTAAAAAAGGCAAAAATTTAAACCTTTTTACACTGAAGAAATTTGGAAGATACCCAAGAATTCCTTTCAAAGTAACATCATCAAATAATATTCTCGTGTATCTGAGATTTAACATTTCAGATTCTTTCCTCTGCACCTTTTATTGTTCCTATTTACAGTGCACCTGAAACACATTGTGTAATTGGCAGAGAGCCCAGATTTTCCATTTAAGAACAGTTTGATGATTTCACTTTTTCTTTCTCTCTTTTTTTTTTGAAAACAGCAGGTGCTCTACATTGTAAACAATGCCAGTCGCCATAATATTATTAGCTTTTGCATTTTTATTACATTTTTGCCTCCCTACATATTTTAAACTTCATTGCAAGGCATTTTTGGCACCAACTCAGAAAGCCTCTTATTTCATAAGGAAGATGGATACCAGTGAACACAGTGCTTTGTTGTCATTTATAATTAGAAAGAGTAAGATTTACTTAATCATTAAACCACCCAATATTTGTGGGTTTGTTTCTCATTTTCTGTGTGATACAGACACATCTGTCCCATGCAGTACATTAATTCCCTTTTCTGTAGTATGGATTTTTCAAATATTTAACCCTTCTCTTTTCATGGTATCAAAATCACCTTTTCTAACATTGCTTTTCTCCTCCCTATCACCTTGCCTAAGATCCTGTAAACTGCATTTCAGATTTTTCACAGTTTGATGGGTCAATAGCCAGAACCGACATAGTCCAGTGGTTCTGCAATTACTCTTATTGTGTACTGAGAGTTTATATTCCACTGGTTATTAAAAATGTGTGCAAACAAATGGAGTTGAAGAAAAACAAATCAGAAAATCATTTTAAAAGAAATCTTGAAAAAAATCGACGCAAGAAGGAGCAGATGAATACTCCACAAATACAAATATTACAAGATAAGAATTGTCTTTATGTGCAGTTTATTTTTTTTAATGTGTGTTTACACGATTTCTAGATAGAGGAGACACCACTTGAAAAAAAGATTTATTTAGGCTAACGTCATGTGCAATAAATATTTATTGTTAGAATTATTTGTGGTTTCAATGAGGTCTTCATTAGCAAACAAAGAAAAAAAATCAAGCTATTTTCATGTTTATACTGCAAGGATGTCTTTTGCTAAACTGCATTTTGAACTACATTTTTTTTCCAGATCAATTCAATAAGTGAAAGCCCAACAGAGAACAGATGCAATATAAGAGCAATAAAGGGAAGTAAAAAAAATTAAAAATCCTTTGTTCTCCCTGCAGTACATCCGTAAATCTATTAGTGTTATTTTCCTTTCTTCTCTTTTTTGCATCCCAAGCCAGATCTCAAGTTCTCTGAAGCAATCCTTAATCAAGCTCCCCAAAGGCCTACGACTGCATGCAGCAATTTCTCCCCTGCTCTCAGCACAGATGTTTCGAGCACATTCCATTACACCTACATGCCATTACAGCTAATGGCTTATTCTGATGAAGAAAGCTGCTTTCTGCTCAGTGCAGCAAAGGGGAAAATAGCCTCCTGTACAGTTCGTACACTGCAACAATGAAATGTGGGGGCAGGTGGTACAACAGAACTCTCTAATGTTAATTACATACTGTATTACCCCCAAATTTGGCTGGTCATTAATTATGCTAATTTACCTTCCTGAAAATTAGCACCATTCATGTGAACATTTGAGCAGTTTTTCGCAAAATGAACTATGGCGTAGCGGTTTGTAAACTTAAACCTCGTGAAGCACCCGGATCCAGGACTGCGGCAGCTGTAAGATGCGGTATGGGAGGGAGGCCAGGCTGGCACAAGGGACCCTGCCAGGAAGGGTGGGCCCATTGTGTGCCTCCTCTGTGACCTTGGGCAGGTTGCACCTCAGTGCTCCATGCCTCGGTTTCTATCTGTGGAAAACGACACCAGCCTCACACAGGCTAAATCTCCCAGTGTCTGAAAGCAGCACTTCAGTGCCTGTAGGCCAGTGGCGGCCTGCTGCAGGACTGCACACCTCGGACTGCTGGAAGAGCTGGAGATGTCAGATAAACAGTCAAAAGCTTTTGCTCAGGCAAAGAATATTTTTCTGTCTTTACAGAAAAAAATAACGAGCAGTTGAAATCTTCCTTTGGAAGAAATGAAGAAGTTAAAGATTGCTGTGTTCTGTAGTGAGCCTTAATAGATTCCATGCTTAGCTAGAGAGAATGGAAAATACAAAGCAAAAGAGCAGACAGCTCTTCTAACTCCTTAAACCTGTCCAGGCAACTCTGCAATGATTTTGAGGGGTAAATATTTAGATTACATTAGGTGTCTACAAAGAGAGATACAGTACCTTCAAGTCTGACTATAGGTATTGATTGATTTTTTTTAACTGTTCATAAAAAATTAATCTCTCTCTTCTAAGAAAAACTAGGATTTTTCCGTATTGATTATAGGTCTAACAAAGTGCGGTATCAGAATTAGATTCAATTTGTTTTCCTATGAATTAAATACATTAAATCACATTTCACTTGTGTTGAAATTGATTGAGTTTCAGAGTTAAACAAAATATCTTCTCTATGTTGTGAACTGTCTCCATTTCTTCCTCAAGGCTGCTGTTTTCTTCTATCCATCTCCAAGAAGCCATCATCATATTAACATAGATGACAATCTGGCAAGGAGGTGCTGATCAAAGATAAATTTCACACTCGCACTTCGCATTTTCTAATTACACCATCTGTGTCAGACTCTTTCGTGGCAGTTCTGCCCAATCTGTCAAATGCTGCATGCCTATGGGAATGCAGAGGAGCTGAGAAAATCGCCTCCATTTCCCCCACCAGCCGATCCATCACCCCAATCGGAGCTGGGTGGATATATTAGTCTAATTGGTACTGGAATGAAGGTTCCAGACTGCATATAAGATGAGGTGTTTGGGGGATGCAAGACATGAGATTTACAATTTGAATCATATTACAAGGCTTGCCCCAGCTTGTTTCATAGCAAGCTGAGAGCAAGCCATGCATGCAATATCAGCATGCGGAGGGATAAAAAAAGAAAGAAAGAAATGAGGAATATTTAAAAACAAATCATGAATGAGAAGGTGTCTCCTTTCATTACTCTTGACTTCTTCCAGACATACTAAATGAAAATGATTACCAATAAGTGCAGATGAAAATAATTCATCCTTGTATTAGAACGTAAGGAAAATAAACGTAAAGCATTATGTACCTTGACCTACGAGAGATGGCTAGATATATTCTAATCGAGTCTTGATCCATTAAATCCAGCAGCCCTATCAAAATTGGGTTGGATCCCTTCACACTAAACACACATTGCTTCCTATCCACGATGCGTAAGATTCAGTTGCAGAATGTGAGAAGCTGCAGCTTTCTTAGCAAGGCTGGCATTTAAAATTATCTACTTTATGGGTCAACTTCTTTGGGAAAATTCATCTCAGCTTTGTCCCTGAGTGTAAAAAAATTGCAAACCACTATTGCTGGGTGAATCAAATCTGGGGTAACATCTCTGCCCCTACGCAGTCACATTTAGAAGTGAAAATGATTTGCACTTCTGAGTATGTGAAGAATGGTGTGTCTGTTTATGCTGGGGTCTGCAAGGGAATGCAAAAAACGGTGTGATAAAAGGAAATTCGATTGTGCATTAATACTGGCTACAATGCAGAAATTGTGAACCATATCTGGGATGTTCTGTCATGACATCTTAGTACATTTGCACACACACTGTTGATTATAAACTTCACATTTCTGTTTTCTAGATAAGAAATGCACCATGGAAATACTTTCAAGTTCATCTCATACATGTGTGAGAGTTTCTGGGCTTGAACTCAGGTTCCCATCCCTTTTGGGTATTGCCCTCAGCATAAAACTGATTCACCTAAGGGTTCTTTAACGTTAGAGTATTTAAAATGAGACAGAGTAAAAAAAAGATCTATGGATGGATTAAAGAACTCTATTTTCAAACCTACTTTTCTGAAGAACATAAGAAGCAGGACTCAAACACATTGCTTTGTGTTTCAGACTTTGGTTTGTTTAGTACAGAGCCAAAGGCATCACTGATGTGAGAATGCTGTTGGCCTGCAGTGGCTGCGGGGTAACGCTACCTGAGCACAATACTTTTAACACCCTTTTCTGCATTCAGAGTGAGCTGGGGAAAGCTGTTCAAATATTCATAAAGGACAGAAGACAAATATTTGGCAACTCCCAACATTTCAGTGCTAAATCATTTAGTAAACACAGGCTAACGGCATTAACACAAGATCAGACAAAACTGCCCAGCACCACTTAGGGCTAGGTCAGCTGAAAGTAACCTTAATGCTGTAAATCAGGCTTTTACTGCCACATATTTGACTGAACTTGTGTCTTTACTTGAACTTTTGAATTTTTCCCTTTCAAAGAAACATAGAAGACAGCCTCAAGGTGGAATATGCCAGAATGACTCCACTTCAGAGGCACAATCAATGAACAGCAATTATCTCAGATATATTTGAGCTTTTTATAGACAAAGACCTTTGTCTGGATGGGTGCTGCGTAACATAATGTGTCTGTATAGGCTACTTCTCTTTCCCCTGTGCATTTTAATTACACTGACAATTTTTTTTTCTCCCCAAATAGCTATGAACAGAATTTCAATTACACTTATTCATGAGTGTGCAATGCTCATCCCTGCTTCTGTGAGCCTTGCACACAGGCATTGAGGAGGAGGCTGAGAGCTGCTGAGAGGCAGGCTGGTGTCTGCTGGGGATGCTGCAGGGACCTGCTGCTGCTTGAGCACAACTGCCTGAGGATGTGGTAGATGCTGCAGGGACCCTTCCATGCAGGTCTCCATGGGTCTGAGTCTAGGCTGCAGAGCGGGATGGGCATCCCCAAATGCCCACCCCAGGGGAAGGTGTGTGGGCACTGGTGGGAAGGTAACGGCTATGCTGAAGAGCAGATCTGTTCTGTAGGTCCTTCAGTGCACAAGGAAAGCAGTTCACCACATTTTTAGAAGGCCAAGAGTTGGGGCAGAGTCTTGCTTCTGTTAGGTGAAAAGTAGAGGACTGTATATTAGGAGGAAAAACTAAGTGCTTGCCCTAAAGTATAGTGGCCAGAATTCAGCTTAAATCTCCCAGCACTTCAGAAGCCTCCTTGCCATCTCTGGAGGTCCCTTATATCCTCCTACCTTTCCCCGTTGCTGAGCCTATGCCACACATATGCACCAAGCACACAGATTTGCAGTTTCAGGGCCAATGGGCCAGGCAGAAAGCATACAAGTTAGGTTTACTCTTCCCCTGTGAAGGGCTCCCGTCCAAGTTTTGTTCCTCCTTCAGCCACTGAGCTTCAGAAAATACGTTGGAGCTTCTTGTCTTTGAGAGAGAAATTCCTGTCTTGGGTTACGCTAGGCCTAGGAGTCCAGAAGTTATCAGCAATGGGCAGATGGATGGAGGAAGCATAGTTTTCAAATGATGGGGAGAAGGAGACCACAGACAGAGAAAATCAGAGAAACCTCTTTCTGGAGGGCTGTGTGACAGTATTGACAAGGTGAGAGTATGTCAGTGAAATCGGTAAGAGTACAATCAGCATAAACAGCACCAGTTAAACACCGCGGGGTGAAGCTGCGCCAGTGTGCATACATAAAGAGCAACTGTTTGTGAAGTGGGAGAAGCTGTAACCATCTCTCATATGAGATGTCTCTCTGCAGCCAAGGACATATTGACATGCTTGGAAAATCCCCCTTTTCTCTGCAAGGAAGCCCAGGCACAAACTGTCTGCTGTGGGAACGCCAATGAACCTTCAGGCAAGTCTTTCAAAACTAAATAAACATGAAAGAAGAGATTTTCTTGGCTGCTCTTTGTGCCATTGGAAAAACGCTACCTGTTTGTTTAAAACACAGTCTGGAGGGAAAGTCCTGGTGTCATCATAGCGCTGATGCCCTGCCACTGATACCCTTCCACAACACCACACAATGGATGTATATCGGAAATATCCCGGTTTCCTGAAAATACACCGTGTTCTCCAGAGAAAGGAAAACAGATTTATTCCTTCTGTGAAATTGGAACAATCTGCTTATGCAAGTGACATCTACTATTTTCTGGTGCTACAGGCCATGCAGAACCAGTCTGGGTTGAACAGGATGAACAGGAGGGAGTTCTTCGCATGTTGTCTGAAGGATCTTTACCAGTCCCTGCTTGAGCCAAGGGAAGTCCATGGCCTCCAGAGACAGAGGGGCTATGCATGTTGCACTGAGACGACTGAGCTGGAGAAACCTTTGGTATAGGTTATGATGATAGGTGAGAGGGAATGCAGACTCACGGTTATAGAAATTGCTCTACATTTGTGAAACTAAACAGCTATGACACTAAAATCAGTGCTGTGCAGCAGACTTCGATCTGTATTGTGGGGCTCTTGAAGGCTCCTTTCAGAGCGGGGCTGCGCTCTCAGAGGAGACAGACAGTTTTTCAGAGCTCACATGGCTGCAGCCAGTAAATGTATGTACCACTGTGGTTGAATAAATAAATATCCTCTAAAGGAACCTGGTTTGGAAGAGTAAAATAATTAAGAAACATGAAAAACATTACTGTCCATATTCAATTAACAGCTGAAGTATTGTTAGAAAGATAGATCAGTCTGGAATGATCTGACTAAAAGCAACAGTTTAGATAACTTGTCTGATAATGGCATGCACGCATCCCATAAAGGCCTAGCAATCCCGTATCATTAAGCCTTCAAGGACAAGCATGATTGATGGCAATGTACCTACAGGAAGCAGCTCAGATGGAAAAACTCCAGTGTGTGCCAGTAAAGTAATTACCTGGGATGGTGGCTACGCCATGCTGTCAGATAGGACTGGGGCAGACACTGCTGTGCTCTGAACACTTCCCTGTGCCCTTCTGGAAAAGCAGCTCTATGCACCAGCAGCCGAGGTGGCTCTTTGCATGTTACTCTGCACATGTTGTACTGAGCTTCAAGACCAATGTCTCTGCCCTTTTTCAGTATATCTGCACTACTTTTACACAGGAAAGGAACATCATGTCCATCTACAGTGACTTTATGCTATATGAATTGCTGTGTATACTGTTCCAAATACAAGTAAATTCAAGATGCACCAGAAATTTAAATCCAAAGTGTTGCCATCTCCCATATGCAGAGACACACAAGTTGTTTAACAGTTAACATTCACCAGCTATGAATCTATCCTTCTTATTTTTTTTTTAAATCTCTGTCTCCTGTTACCATTCAGCACAAGGACTAAAAATAAGTATGTCACAATCATGCAACCCAATCCAAGTAATCAAGCACTCCTATTTCAGTAATGCTCTTTATGTATAAATATTTCAAGAATAAAGATTGTTTTTGAGCTCTCAAGTGCTGAAATACAATATTTACTCTTACAAAAGTAATACTTGGGACAAGAATTCAGTGAATCATCTTCCTCAGCTTCTCAACAAATGGAGGCTGTATTTTCTTCGCCATCATTAAAAGAACTCAGTATAGGGTGGTAAGTGTGTAGAAATGTGAAAGACTGACAAATCTTTTTTGTCTTGGCTCGCTCTCATTCCAAAGCACATAAGCTGGGCGACCCTCAGCTGAGATCAGTTTTGTTTCCAGTATAGAAAAGCAGGCAAAGAAGACTTATACCGAAACTTTTGGAAGATCATAGTTTTTCCTTTCCATCTTGCATCTGTCCCTTGACTTAGCAGAGATCTTCTTAGGTCATACTGTTTCCCAAGTCTGATAAAGGGTTTGGAAATCCAGTGAGGATCATCTCTCTAGAGAGTTCCAGTACCATTGAGGCTGTTTAGGGAAGACAGAACATCTCTTTTATGATACTTTAGCAGATGCCTCTTGTTTCTGACTCCTAAAAATTTGGCTCATGTTAGTCTGAGCCTCAAGGCTAAAGCAAGTAAGTCTTTTTCCTACTGTGTGATTCCTTCTACACACAGAAGTTAAAGTGAAGGAAAAAGCCCTGCTTTTTATCTAAATCAGTTTACTTATTTCTAATTTGATTATCTCTTGGTCTATTCAGACAAGATGCTTTTGTTAAGGTCCGACAAGTGTCTCTTGGGAGTGGGACCTGTCCCAAGGAAGATGTATGTCCATATGCTTGTTCTTTGTGGTCTGCCTATATTTCTTCTAAACAAGATCTGAAGGAGAGTAAAGACTGACTACATTCAGGATGCTGATTTTGTGTCTTGGAATTATATCTAGAAAACCGTATTTAGCACACAGATTGAACAAACACCTTAAGAATCAATGACTAATATTATTTATAAACATATAAATTTAAGTCTGCAGTAAGTACAATGCTTTCCATTGAGGTATATGAGATTGCCTCGAGTAACTTGGAGGAACTCCTAGCAATATTAGTAGCAGCAGTTATTAAGTGAAACTAGGAAAAGTAAAAGACTGAAATATTGCAACTGAAGTATTGCAACTGAATTTTGAGGGAAAAATGTTGCAGAAAATTTTCACATAGCTGTTCAAGTCTGTTTTCGGCTACCACCATTTACTATCCTTCTTTCTCTTCACCTCTTCTTTTAGTGTCAAAATGGAACGTGGAAAGGAAAAGGAAGTACAGAAAATATGAGTTCATGAGTTTACAGTATTTTATTTTCCCACTTTTTTTTCCCATTTATATTTCTCAGGTTTTTCTTGACTGATTTACCTTTTCTTAAAGACATTATGCTACTATTCCAACAAGGGTAAATGTTATTGTTTCTAACCACAAAACCCATAACTTAACAGTGAACAGAAAAAAGCTGAAGTTCAATGTTATTTTTTTGTATGAGGCTTTTTACCTTTTAAGGCATCACAAATGCTCAGAAATTCTGGAAACATGGAAAGGGTAATGGTATCTTTTCCTATGTCTGAATGGAAATTACACAGCTACTTTTGATAGGCCACTAGTAACATTTTTGATGCTGTCATTTGGCTCTTCACTCCTGTGAGTTGTTTACATTTTCCATATTGAAGATCCTCAGTCCTTCAAGCCAAGGATTCAAAATACTGTTGAATTAAAAGTAACACAATTTTTCATAATGGAACAGAACATGCAAAGAAGCAGTTGTAATACTAGAAGGAGAGGAGCCATCTGTTTAAAGCCTTAACACTGGCAACACAGGGACAAACGAATTTAGTGGAACAGTTCACATGAACAGTTACTTACATGCCTAAAAGTTTTGAGGAAGGACCTGCAGAACATGACTGGATTTCATGACAACCAACAGAAATCATAAAATATTCCAGCAGTGATGTCAAGACAATGACCATAACTCCGAACGTGTTTGCCATGTTATTCTCATTATTTTTCATCGTGACAGTTTTTATTAAGGCTATTTATTGTTAACACATGGGTTCGTGGATTATTAATATTGCATATAGATATATGTGATTTCTGTGTTACTGCCCAATATAACTGAAATTTCAGTGGAAAGAGAGACTTGGAATTTTAAATATTGAATTCCAGATGTCTTCTCAGTAGACCTTTACTACACAAAGATGCATTATGCATTTACAGTTTACTACCTGGAGAGAAAAGAATTAATATAGGAGTTTGCACATGTCCAGCTTCTATGTCAAACTCAGCTGAGGAAATCAGTTCATACCACAGCTGGTCCAAAATCTATCACACTTTTACATTTTTGGCAGGATGTCACCTTAGGCACTGTAAATGGTGTATGTGTGCTATATAATTATATTGTCCATGGATTTATGCACCTGTGTTGCATATTTCATTACATTTTCTTGGCCTGCTTATTAGGACTACATTTTACATGTCTAATAATATGATTCAAATTCAACCAAATATGAAACACTGACTTTCAAGCAGAGCTAAATGAAGCTTAAGTAATTTAACATGAACCAATGGAAGACAAAAGAATTACTTCAATTGTAACAAGGTCACGAGGTTCCTCTTGCTGCTCTTCCACCCACATTTCCTTTCTCTCTGCTCATAAAAAAATTCAAGCCAAAGAGAGGCAATTTTTATCCATTTATTTAATGACAGTACAGCAGAAAGCTTTTTCCTTTTTTTGGAAAGAAAGCGTTAATGGGACATTTAGAGGAAATCACAATAAGCTTAGTATCATTTGCAGAATAAATTCGGAGTTCATACAACAAATATCATGTGCATTTTGTTGTTTCTAAACATCAATTGGCTGTATAAAAAGTGTAATAGAAAAATTAAAAATTTGTAATTACAATGACATAGAGCACGTGCCAGCAACTCTGTGGATGGCTTTTTATCTCATTCCCTTAGTGAAAACAGTTAACTAGGCACTGGTGAGATATTCTGTAACTGCGCAACAAAAAGCTGGCACAACTGCCAAGTGTGGCATGCCAGATGTGTGAATACATTCTGGAGAGCAGTATCAGCAGCTCCAACAGAAAGCCATAGCCATTAATCTAGAGACCTCTGGGAGTTCAGGATAGTGCTGTAAAACCTAGACCCTGCCAAGACTGCATCAGATAAAGCCATCAATGCATTGTAAAAAAGACACAAAACCTATTTCATGGGCTGCACTGATCAAGCAATTACAATCATTGACTACATTAAGCAAAGAAACAGCGGGGTGCCCTATAAAATTGACTGCCAACTTGAATAATCAATAGACTCCATGTAGAGTAAATTAAATAACTGAAAAACTATTTGGAAAAGCTGAAGTTAAAAAGCCAATCTGTAATCCCTCATCCATGGAAAAACAATGCTGCATCCAAAAGATTCTTTAGCTTGCTTTCAGTCTTGTCACTGGGAAATGCAGCTAATAGTAAACTGAGACGTTCTTTAACTATCTCATTCACTAGTTAATAATTGTTCATTTAACCCAGGCATTCATAATCAATGCATGCATTAGTATCATACCTCCCAATCTGCCAGGCTTCAAGCATGGACCTAAATTGCAGGGCTAATATTCAGTACGAGGGAACCTAGAGAAATTGTATGTACTCTGGGAGACTTAAAACGATACAGAACGCTTTCCCTAACACAAGGCATATTCAATTTGGCTTGACTCTCCTGATTATTTCCAACGTAAACCATTTATAGCAATAGCCATAATTTTGCAATTGATAATACAATGGATTGGAAGTGTTACAACAGATTTTTTTTTTCCCCAAAAAGAGATGCTGATTCATCAGATAAAAAAAGGTTGTGGAAACAAAATGGCATTGACTAAATTGTTTTCTTTAGATCAGTGAAGAAGGGTGATTGAGGGATAGAAATTCGTCCTCTCTCCCTCTGGAAAAATGTGTAGGTGAAGATAATGTGCCCCCCCAGCTTCATGTCAAGGCACCTGAACGCATCTTTTGCAAAGACCACCACCCTGTGTTTTCTCTCTTCTGGGCCTCAAATGCTTTACTAAGACACATTAACAGCTTTTAGATTTTGAATGTAAAGAAGCCTAAAATTTTCTTTCTTGTTCCCCCCCCCCAAAAAATTTTTTTTTGAAAAGTAGGAGAGAATGGCAGCTTAATAGGCTGTATAATAGGACAGGGCTGCAGTGGTGTTGTGGAGAAGTCTACGTAGGTCAGCTGTCCACCCACAAATTAGTAAGACTGGGAGGGAAGACTGGTATTTAATTGATTGCATTGCACCATGTCACTGGGTCTCGTCCAGGCACCAGTTTGGACAGGGATCATTGACTGTAGGACCATAAGTATTTATTTCAAGAGTGATGCCTTCTTTGTAGCACTAGGACAGCTGGAAGCATATTGCAACAGCATAACCAAGTTACTGTGTCCTAACAGGTACTGTTCATTTTGTTAGTTCTTCCAGGGCACAGTTCTTTGTTTGCAGTAAAATAAGTATTGGCACACTGATAGACTGAGTGAAGTACCAACCTGAGCAAAAGCTGAACTTCGAGTATTACCTCCTGCCCCAGCTGACCCAAGTACCATTCTTGTGATTTTATACCGAAGAGAAAGTGGGTTCCTTTTAATTCCTGTGGTATAAGTCGTAAGAAATGCCCCTTTTGAACAAATTGCACTTTTTGATGTCTATGCAAATTTTCTCAGTTTTCATTCCCTTGTTTTGAAAGAAAAGTCCCCCTTTTTTTTTTTTTGTGGTGAAAATATATTCTTTCTTGGGGAAAAAAAAGCCTTCTGTTTTCATTCTCCCAAACTAGGAAATATCAAAGGCAGAATTGCAACATATTTTGCTTTTCAGAGAATCTGGAGAAATGTGATTTAGCAGTTTTTCCAGTGGTGCAAATATTTTTTACTCACCTCACACTAACATGATTTTTTTCCTGTGGATAAATTAACACGTAAGCAAGGGTGTTAGGCTCTGTACCTACGGTAATAGCATGATTTGGGTTCTTCACTGACAAATGTTTTCTTATTTTTTTAGCTGAAGCATAACATAGAATGTTGAATTCACTCAGTCTGGTCTGTGGATTGAAGGAAAACAGATGAAGAATTGAAGTTAACTACTCACTATACATAGCTTTTCTGTTGGGTAGGAATTCTACTTCTAGAACATATTCAGTATATGCAGAATGTATCACCGAACCATCATCATTACAAAAAATTTTTGTAAATTAAGGCATCTGAGAAATCCATAGGACATTAATTCATTCCATCAGTATTTTGATGATTTTTGTACAAGAAATTTTCTTTCATGGTACACTTTAAATAAGTTGTCAGTGAACAACTTGAGATGTCATTATTATCTTTCTCACCTGTTCAAAAAAATCAGGACAAAACCTCTGAAAACTTGTGCCTTATAAGCAACTCACTGCAACTGTATAGGAAAGAAAGAGGAATATGATGAACTAAAAATGATTGTGGGTCACAACAAAATTTTCCAACTTGTCTGCTGATTAGATGGTAGTGCTGCCCATAAAAGCGAGGGGTTGTTTCAGGGGGGAGGGGAGCACTGCAGAGAACTTGATAAAGCATCCAACTGAAACCTATTGTATTTGCTACTTATTAGATTCTGAACTGAAATAGATCTTGATTGTTGAGAGCTTGGGTATTTAAAAGCCTTAAGATCATCAATTACATTACTCATAATTTCCACATCTGCCTGCTCCCTAGCAATTCAGAAAGAGAGAGATGGCTGTTATAAGAGTCTTTCTGCAACTTGATTACTATGAGTCTCTGTTACAATGTGCACTTGAAATGCCTTTAAGGATTTGAACTCAACAGTAATTTGCAGCTTTATGGAACTCCTACATGGATCGCTTTTTGGTGATAGTGAAAATCAAATGAGTGGAGATGGCCTAAATTACCTGGAAGAAAAGCAGGTCCTTATCCACTCAAAGGAATCCCTACAAGCCTGCCAAAAGCACAATAAATGCACTCTTCTTTCCTGTGTCATCTGGAAAGTGAATATGTATTTCAAATTAAGCAGAAACCCTGATTAGCTCTGTTGTTATGAAGCTAAACAGCAAGATGACTGTTTGCAGAAGGCATTTGGAGGCTGGAGGGAATCTCTGCTCCCTGTCGTGTCACTCTTCAAAATTAAAATTTTTTTAACAAATCTCTTTTTTTTTTTTTTTCAGAGCATTGACACACTGATCCTATTTCCCATTAAAGTTAATGGAGAGCTACCTGTTCTCTGTTATGAGAGCTGGATTGCATTAATGGAGTGTACTTTTCTCATTAACAAGCATCCGTACCCATTCTGCTCAAAGACAGTATAATGTGT
Organism: Numida meleagris; assembly: GCF_002078875.1. Taxonomy (NCBI): domain Eukaryota; kingdom Metazoa; phylum Chordata; class Aves; order Galliformes; family Numididae; genus Numida; species Numida meleagris. The sequence continues at coordinate 123,912,780 of NC_034410.1, forward strand.
TATTATACTGAGATCAGCCTGACTATCTACTGACTATTAGTAACTATTCTGGCTGCTCCTTTGATATTACATGGGTACTAACTTTATTCTAACTCATTCTTGGAAAGGGTGGAATTCCAAAGGAAAAGGAGACACCTCGCAAGCTGCAATATAGGATGGAGGCCTGTACATATAATCTTACTGAAATCAATGAAAGTGTCTATAAGGTAGTAAGTATTGGAATAAATGCAAGTAAATGCAAGTATTGGACTTCAGAATTTATGTATGTATTGTACTGTGCTGTGGAAAGAGGCTGGCTTGTGCAAAATGGATGAATCAAGTAAAGCATATCATAGCAATAGCGTGGAGGCACTCTTAGAGTTTGCAGAGAAAGGAGGAGATAAATAAATGCATTAGTAGAAATTACTCTTGTAAAGGACAAGTGTAGAATTGCAGTTTCCTTAGTTGATGGCATTTTTGTGTAACTTTTCCCTATGGGTTATCTTTTGCTTCTTATGTTGAAATATCTCAGTATTTTTCATGGAGAGAAAATTGCTCTCACTGCTACTTTACTGAATGTTACTTTCTTTTATGTCCATAGAACTTGAGTATATGTAATTTTCTAGTCATTTCACTTTAATTGATTGCAGAAATTACACCCATTATTAACATCTAATACAACAAATAAGAGTCTTGGTTTAGTGTTTTCTTCCTTGTATCTGTCCTTCATGAAAGGAACCATGAGAAATTCCATACAAAAGGCAAAATGTCAAAGTTAAGCCTCCAAATATCAGGAGATGGGCAACAGGGAAAGTGCGTTGGGCTTCCTAAGGAAGAAATATTGAAAGAAAAGTAAGGGAAAGGAAAGGTGAAAGAAAGCACAGGTAGAATCTCCTTCTACGATCGAGTGATCCGCCTGGTGGATGAGGGAAAGGCTGTTGATGTGGTCTACCTAGACTTCAGTAAAGCCTTCGACACTGTCTCCCACAGTATTCTCCTGGAGAAGATGGCAGCCCGTGGCTTGGACAGGTACACCCTTTGCTGGGTATGGAGCTGGCTGGAGGGCCGGGCCCGGAGAGTGGTGGTGAATGGAGTTAAATCCAGCTGGCGACCAGCCACAAGTGGTATTCCCCAGGGGTCGGTGTCCTTTTCAATATCTTTATTGATGACATAGATGAGGGTATTGAGAGCAACCTCAGTAAGTTTGCAGATGACACCAAGCTGGCAGGAAGTGTTGATCTGCCTGCAGGTAGCAAGGCCCTACAGAGAGATCTGGACAGGCTGGATCTCTGGGCTGAAGCCAATGGGATGAGGTTCAACAAGACCAAGTGCTGGGTCCTGCACTTTGGCCACAACAACCCCAGGCAATGCTACAGGCTTGGAGCAGTGTGGCTGGAAGACTGTGTAGAGGAAACGGACCTGGGGGTGTTGGTCAATGCTCGAGCCAGCATGAGCCAGCAGTGTGCCCAGGTGGCCAAGAAGGCCAATGGCATCCTGGCATGTATCAGAAATAGTGTTGCCAGTAGGAGTAGGGAAGTCATTGTCCCTCTGTACTCAGCCCTGGTGAGGCCGCACCTCGAGTATTGTGTCCAGTTTTGGGCCCCTCTCTACAAGAAAGACATTGAGGCCCTGGAGTGTGTTCAGAGGAGGGCACTTAAGCTGGTGAGGGGTCTGGAGCACAGGCCTTATGAGGAGCGGCTGAGGGAGCTGGGATTGTTCAGTCTGCAAAAGAGGAGGCTCAGGGGAGACCTCATCGCTCTCTATAACTACCTGAAGGGAGGTTGTAGTGAGCTGGTGGTTGGCCTCTTCTCTCTTGTAACTAGTGACAGGATGGGGGGGAATGGTTTCAAGTTGTGCCGGGGGAGATTTAGGCTGGACATTAGAAAATACTACTATTCTGAAAGAGTGGTCAGGCACTGGAATGGGCTGCCCAGGGAAGTGGTGGAGTCACTGTCCCTGGAGGTGTTCAAGAAACGTTTAGATATAGTGTTGAGAGACATGGTTTAGTGGGGTTATTGGTGGTAGGTGGATGGTTGGACTGGATGATCTTGTAGGTCTTTTCCAACCTAGCTAATTCTATGATTCTACAATAAAGGAAGTTATAAAGTCACAAGGAAGGTACATAAAAGTGATGGAAGGGGCCATAGGAGGAGGAAGATGAAAAGGGAATGTGCTATAATGAAGTAATTGAAGAAGATATGTCTAGGAAGAATAACGGTTTCTAAAAAACATTATCACCATTGATAAATGCAAGCAAGAATGCTGGGGCAAAGAGAAAGATAACCATCAGCTTCTATTTTAAATTATCGCTTGAAAGTCAACTTTGCAAAATCCTGCAAACCAGTATGTTGATGACATGAAGAGAAACTCTGACTTATGACTGTTCATCCAAGGCACCTGCAGCAGTATAAAACAGGGAGATGTCAATTCCACCCTTGTTGTAGGACAGCTTCTGCTTTGACCTCATTGCACTAGATACATTCATGATTTACACTGGTGAATATGAAGGGGAGAGGGAGGCTTTCTTCCTGGAGAAGTGTGACAGCTCAAACAGAACACAGCACAGGTCATCTGCCCTACAGCAGAGAAAATCTTTATGGATGCTTACTTCTTCTGAAAGACATCTTCAGAAATCCAAATAACTATTTTCCCAGAATATGTTTTGCTTTTAATAATTTGGGCTTTAATTTTATTTCCTTATACTTTTACAATACAATGGAGCCCCCAAGTTGTCATACGGCAGGAAAAGTCTGCCTTTTTATTTCTCTTTAAGTTTCATGGTTGCTATTGTTTTTTGGTCATCTATTTGGGCATGGTGTGTATAAGGTGATTGCCGCCTCTTAATGATTCTATATTCATTTGCATACATATGAAGATGAAAATGTTACCATTGAAAACACAAGTAAAACCAGTTAGATTTTCTCAGGGAAGTATATCTGATGATAAATGCATTATACTGAATTCACTACTTCTATGACATTTGTATGGACTTTTCTGAGTGCTATTTATAAGTAACTGCACTTACACTTTGCCTTTTCATTTGAGCTTTCCTTCCTACAAATTTAGACACAAATTTTCTAGAAAGTTTAAAAGCATGGAAAAATATGTTTTTTCTCTAACAACAGAAATTCATGGAAAATGGAAAATATCAGCAGTACTGAATTGTTCACTGAAGCTAAACAATGTTTAGTCATGTAACAGCATATAGAAACACTATTAAGTGCACTCACAAAGTAAGCATGAAATGAGTAAGGGTGTACTGACAAGAATACTTTAGATTAGAGATGAAGCTGTGCTCCACACTAATGGGATTAACCATGTGTTTTATCAACATCAGAAAATGCGTAAAGTCTAAAAATGATGAAAACTGAAAGAATGAATATTTACCTCTTAGAAACAAAAACTGAAACAGATGTGAACAGACATTTAAGATGCGACTTATCTTACTTCATCTTACTCACCTAAATGTTAAGACACTAATTTAGTTTAACTGTCTAGGGTGTCTTTGTGCTTAATAGAGAGAAAGAAAGACCATCAGAAACTGGATCAACTTATGCCCCAGCCCATCTCAGATTAATGGGATGAATCACCCTCCAGAGGTGCATTAACCACAGCAAATACCCTGGACTGAACATCTGATTTTCCAGTGTCTGAAGTTAGGTGTGGGTCTCTCTGCTCAGAAGTGACTCACATTCTTTATTTTAGAAAAAAAAAGAATCTTTGAAATAATCACGATCATCCTACATATAGCCATGATAATATAGCTTAGTTAGCATAGAAGTAAAGTCTACAATAAATCGGGCCCATGATCTGCAGATCAATGCATTTTAATAGCTTACCACTGTTCTAAAGATACCTAATCTTTAATACTTGTGGGAGAACAAGAAACCAAATGTAACAATAATTATATCATTTTAAACTTTACTTTAAGGTTTATCTTCTCACTCTAAAAGAAAATGTCATTTAGAAATTTCCTTTAATATTTTGGGTGTTCATAGAAGATATGTTACAAATTGGGCATTCTTCTAGTGTGATCTTTTTCTCCTCCTAAAATTTAGAGGTTAGTTTGTTTCCTGACCTTTTTCATGAGCTTTTCATGAGAGAAACTGCAAAACTCTTCATAAGAAAATGTAAACTATAGACAGAAGCCTATTTTGGTAGTCTTAAAGCCAAATGAAATAGAAGAGAGGTATAAATGCCAAATATTTTCCATTGGGAATGGTGGTTCCCCCTTGTACAGTTGGTATGCAGAATTAGTGCTGGCAGTGTTGAGATTAAAATGTGAAGTGCTATGTTCCATCATTCGAAGCCAAAACATCATCAGAGAGCACTGAAAAATAAGAAGTCTATTTGGTGTGATAGATCTGAAAAGTAGAGAGTGATTGTTACAGATCTGGATAATTAAAGAAAATCACAGTTACTCAAGGAAATGTAATAGATTTCAATAAGACATGTCTGTTACTGTATGGTGAAGGTGCATGTCTTGAAAAGGCAAAGTATAACAAGAGGTACTAACATCCACAGCAGACCAACTTTTGTTAATGTTATGAGTATGGCCAAATTAGTCATTCAAATAAACAACAGGTAAATGGCAGAATACAATAACCATCAGGAAAATCTGTGATACAGAGTACAAGGAACTATTCAAGTGTATGTTATGGAAAGCTGTGAATCTTACGTTTAGAGCTAGGCTTCTGGATAGATGGATGTCAGCAGGGGCTGATATGCAGTTAGCACATTATGCCATGTTTCCAGTCTTCCATGCTGACCAAATAAATTAATAGGTTTGATTAGTCTTCTTTAAGCTGATTCAGTGAGTTAAAGAAACAAAGTCACCAAGAGATCCTGGTGATGGCTGCCAAGATGGACTTTGGATGAATTCTCATTTTTGTTCAGATAAGTACACTAAGATGGATTAATTAAGAGGTAGGTTAAGACACTGACCAGTAACAGTGATCAGTATTGACAGAGCCTTGAAAAAAGAAGCAATTAACATGAAAGAAAACTTCCGCTTTTTTCATTCACTCTCTTCAGCCTCATTTTCAATCAGCTGCACAAATGAGTCATTACAACACACCATGTGTGATCGATCAAAGGATGTTTTTTAACACTGTGATTGAAACAAAGTTTGAGAAACTTTGTTCGCAGTCTGTGGCTTCTGTAAAGATGCAAACTCCTTGCCTGCCAAATACCTTGAATGACAGTCCTGAGCTATGCTGAACTGAGTTGAACTGAATCACAGCTGAGGCCATGCCAAGCCACTCACAAACTGGACCATGTCTTTTTTAGTCCGAAAAATCTGAGTCCACATATATTTAAAATGGTCTAAATGTCATAGATCCTAAAAGTGTAGCGCATTTTGCAAGCAGAGGAGATGCCTCAAGATCTGAAGCTTTGTCAAAACCAGGAAAAAGATAATATATCCACTTCTATAGAGAGCTTGGTATTCAAGTAATATCATATTTGTGAGTAAACAATGCAGGCCTGTTATATGCTAAGATGTTCAAAGCAAAATCAAGGGGCAGAACAATTCCAGAAACTATGAAATTGTCACCAGAGCTGTTCTTTCATAGCTCTTCCCACTTCCACGGAAATGAATAAAACCAGTGAAAAGCAAGTCAATTTGGAGAAAGTCGTATGTATTATTTTGCTGACTAAAAGAAACACCGGTTCTGATTCTTCTTTAGGAAAGTCAGTGATGCTATGCAAGCACATACTGCTCTGTCACTAGTGTTGTGGGTCATGGTTCTAATAGATCTGAGCTACAGATCTCATAAAATCAAATGTAAACAACTTCTTTCAGTACCATCTAAATCTTATGTCGAGATTGAGCAATCAGATTAAGTATTAACTAAGGTCTCGCGGTCAAAATATTAATTGAAATTTCAAGGGTATCGTTTTAAAAAAGTAAGAGATTAAACTGAATATAAGATAGTTATACATGAAAGCATGCAAAAGCATATCAATGTAAAGAAACATTAAAGAAGAATTTTTAATTGATAGGCACATAATCACAATTCTCTAAAAGAAATCAGTGCACCCAGCATGAAACATATGAGTTTTACAAACATCATTTCAATTTTTTTTTATTACCTAGGAGCATTAGGATATACTTCCTTGACTCTATAATAATTGCTTGCAGTTAATTACAAATGAAACAGAAGTGCTGGTAATATTAGACTTGCACCCTGCATAAAGCTAGAAATTACTGCTATTACTCTTATTTGCTGAGAATATTGGGTCATAGATGCTAATTAGCAGTTCACAGCCCCCTACAGGAAAAAACTCATTATTATGAAAATCTGTCTTGGTAGCCAAAGCCACCACTCATGTCACTGTGAATGTTTTTCTCAGAGCAATTATAAGGTATGACAAAACTTAAGATTTACTTTTGTGTGAAGAAAATTCTGAAGGTTAAAAATACAACGCACTAATCTGGATATTAATTGCCATATGAAGAAAAGAAATTCTGACCTATTTCCTCTTAGTAAAATCTTACTGTATATTGGGTAGGAAGACAGCAAATTTTTATTAAATGTGCACACAGACAATATTTCTTTCAAAATACATAAAATATAAAAAAAGTCTCTCCACAGGCAAATAACAAAGTAAAATGAGACATAAACAGCTAACGGAAATTAATGTTGCAGGGTCATATACCTACAGCAAGGAACACAGTTTATTATTCATTAGAAATTTGGGGGGAACATTTCATTTTCTTATAAACAAGAACCTGATTCAGGAAAAAAAAAGAAAAAAAAAGAAAAAAGAAAGAAAAATAAAAGTAAAGCCTTGTTTACCCAGAGGTTATTTGAAAAATATAAAGCAGAAAACAGTGCTTTTGTTTGATTTATTAAACCTCTCTCTCCACAGCACATGCAAACAGCTTTGTGTGCTAGGGGGAAAGGAGACAGTGAATAAAAGAGCAGCTAATTGTAATGCCAAGCTGAATTCTGCTTGTTTGAGGAGAATTTCTGTGTCGAGTTGAAGCAGTGGCTTAGGAGCAGTTCTAAGTCACTCAAAGATGTGAAGCAGTTATCACACTTAATTTCAGCCATGTAAAATTGGGCAATTAATCTAAAATGCTTGCCTGGTCTCTCCTTGTTGGCCAAAATGGGGAAGATACACCAGCCAAAAGAGAGATGTCTTACCAGCCTCTGTAAAGTGGCCCTAAGAACAAATGAGTGTAGGCTGGAAGTCAAATTTTCCACAGCTTTGGGTGGCAGAAAAAGGTTCTCACCCTCAAATACCTTAAAGAGATGAATCCACCCAAAGTCATGTATATTCAGCTGCTTATTGTTACACTGGATATTGCAAAATGATAAAGAAAAAGCAGGAAATTGAACGATGTATTGATTCTATTAATGCTATGGAAGTTGTGGAAGAGTATCATATGAATTGTGCTGTGCTTTAAAGAAAAATGGTTTGTCAAAATCATTCTCTACTCTGTCTGCATTAGGTTGAATTTCATTTTCAGCATAGCTCACTGGATTTCCTTCAGTGTACTACTAATGCAACCATGCTGCTTACCTACTAATGACAATTAGCTTTCTTTTGATTAGAGAAAGTTTCATTAATTAAAATTAAACAGAACAATGCATTATTTGAAGATATCTAGTAGCACTTAGAAAAAAAGAGAAAAAAGAAAATTTTATCTTAAAACTGGGAAATGAAACAAGTCATGCAATGTACTTCTATAGAATTTGTTATCCATATAACATTTGGCACTTTCTTAATCCTCTGAAACTCTGGTATGAAAACTGGAACTGTGAACGAAAACAACTGAATTCCAGCTTACTCATACATTACAGGTCTTGTTTCAAAAATAGGAGATCTATGTGGGCAAACAGAAAAGGGTCCTGGTGCATTTAGGAATGCATAAAGCAGTATACAAGGACTGTATTATAAAGAGGTATGTATGTTTTTGCAGAGATTTAAGAAATTATAATTTTCCTGGGCACCCAAAGCTACTCTGCTCCACAGAATACCCTTGTTCTACCACCATATTTTAGCTACAACATTCAGGACATGCATTTGAGGTATTGCTTAGATAATGCAGCATGTCAATGAATTAAAAAAGACACATTGCAAGGCACAGCTTAGCAGGCCTCTCAGAAACAACAACAAAAAAAACCTGAATTCTGGAGACAAGTGGATTTTCTATGTTGCTATATCATAGACTACCAACTCCCTGTTCATTGCAGGAAGTTGGATTAGATGGTCATCAGAGGTCCCTTCCAACTTTAAGGATTCTATGATTCTATGATGTGCTGTAAGAAAACATCTTTTTTGTCTTATAAGATACCAATGTTAGAGTTTGATTCCATAAACTTGAGTACTTGTTTCCATATTAAAATAGGAAAAGTAATACTATGTAAAAATATTATAACCAGGAGTAATCTAACAACGCATGACGTGATGCTATAACTCAGAACTCAAATATTTCACCTTCATAAATATATCCCCAAAATACTGTAATAAAATCTGCCCTGATATGTATTGTTATTACCACATCAACAGTCAAATAAGAATTATCTCCAGATCTGTGGGCTAGGCCTCCTGTATGTTTTTCAAAACATGTCTGTGATAAGCCCTCAAGATATTCAAGCTAAGATTCAGTTGTATTTGTAAACTAGAGCTATTAACATACATCTTGTTTTTATATGTAGATCTCTTTATAAATATATGTACATGTCACTATCACCATTTTATAATCCCACAGCTAAAATCAAATCATATTAGCCTGTAAGAGAACAGAGAATGTAATGATTCTAATACAGTGGAGACTATAGCTCTACTGATTTATCTCCCCCAAATTTCTTCAAGATTCATCAATGTTAGATTACTTAACTCAATTAACTCAATCAATTAATTGATTTTCATGCAACTCGTGTTAGGGTAACAAATCTATGAAGGCTACTGTAGGTACTTCACTTCCTCAGTGAATTTGTTTTGAATTTCTGTTTCAATGTCTTAGAGATTGATTTTGCTCCCAGAGAAATGGAATGGGTTAGAGTAAAGGCTCTACAGATTTTTGGAGCTAAAGAACTTTAGAAAGCAACTGGAGAGAAGGAAATAAGTGCTTTTTCTTTATTGTTTCTGTGTATTTGTGTGCACAATTATGAAAGACTTGAAAAATTTCCTAAGCCAAAAAAACATCCTTAACAAATTAAGGGAGAGTTTTTTGCCCATTTTAAATGAGCATAATGCTAAAAATCCAGGTCTTGTCTACCCTGGAGGACAGCATGTTAACTGCAGAACTAGTCAAATAGTTACATCCTGAGAGAATAAAGAAATCTGAGCAACTCAGAAAGCAGATGTGGTTAGCTAGATTTTTTACTTTTCTTAACATCCATTTAACTCCAGTAACAAATGAACACTGATGAGAAATGATGTCTTTGTTAAAGATTCAATACCTCTTGAGAGCTCCAAATAAGCATCTGAAATTCCCCAAGAAAGTTCTTCCACAAACAAAAGGTTAATTACATTTTAGTGTGTATCTCCGGGTGAAGGCTATTTTTCTGCCATGCAATTACAATAAGAGTAAATTGAAGGGTTTCAGGATTTCAGGGGTTTGATTGATGTGTTCATTAATTCACCTTTTCAAACTGAGGAAGAATCAAATTTTAAATATTTTATTAATCATTTGAATTTTTCTTGAGGTCATTTTTCTATTGTTCCTTTTGTCTGATTGATTGGTACCTGATGGCTGGATCAAGATACCAAAGTTCGCTTTTGTCCTGATTTTCTGAAGAAATTGAATTTGTGTATTCACACGGTTGAGATGAATTTCCTTTTGCTTGTAATCTTTGAACCGTTTGGCTATTTTCAACAAAATTGGACAGAGTTGTAAAGGGTTCCCACAGAAATCGCAGACAAGGTTTTGCCAAATGTAGCTCCTGATTAGATACCAAGGTCTGCTGAGGAATGCACACCTGTAGGAAACCAAGCTCCATTAGCTCTGGTGCACATCAACTCGTGGTTTATTGTTTTTTTTCTTTCTTTCCTCTTTCTTTTTTTAGGGTGGTAGAACAAAAAAGAAAGCAAAAAACATTATATAGACAATGACATTACAGTCCATACACTGATCAACTAACAGATCTCAGACTCTAAAACAAAATTTACTTACCCTCAGGTAAGAGCCAGGCAACACATGCCTTAGACTTCTCACCTAGCAATACTATACTGCATAAAAGAGATGGTGTTTGTACATTATGTGGAATTTTCATGTGAAGACACATGTACATGGGTGCATTTCCCACTTAGACCTAGCGTAATAGCAGCTACCATCACATCTATCACAACTATGGGTTTAGATTGTGATTATGATCTCAATTACCATAACCTGATGACATTCTTTAGCTTCATTATGGGGATCTGATAGTTCCTCCAGTCTCATCTACTGATTGCTCTGACATTAGTCGCAAAGCAAACATAAAGAATTTGTTCATTCTCCAGGTAAGGTCCAACGTTGAAATATCTGTGCAAGAGTTTGCTCCTGCTGCTTGTGTCTACAGAGAGGAGCATGACTGCTTCATTCAGTCACTGGAAAGCCAGTCAAACCACAGGCTCTCTCTTCCAACTATTTCCTTTTTCCTTTAGCAGTTACTTATATACTCAGAAGGATGAAGGATATTTGTGTGCAGGTAGCTGCAGAAGGAGGGCCGACTGCCCAGGGATACCACAAGGGAGGAAAGAAAAAGAAGACAGGGGTGGTGGTATTCAAGAATATTACAGCAGCATTTATATCTTCAGGAATCAGAACCTTAATCTTCTGAGAATTGTACTAATTCATTTAAATGTCAGAAGCAATATTTAGATAACAGTCATGAGTTCCTCCCATTCTGCACCAATTTCTTGACTTCCTTATTTGGGTAGCCCAGGAATGCCTGGAATTAGTCCGGAGCATCTTCAAGCCTAGACCCAGATATATGCATCTGAGGGGATCCTGGTGGGAGTTCCAGTGGGAACTCTTTTCAAATCTCTTTACTCAGGATACATTTGCTCCAATTTTCTAAGCAAGTGGCTTGGAGGAGGTCCCGGATGTGTGCCAGTCCCTGAACAGCTTACTAAGTCTCAGAAGAAGGAGATGCCAGTAAAAATTATGCCTGTTTTCCAGACCATAGGCTTTGATTGAGGGAAATGTTTAAATGTGTGCTTGGAGCAATAGAGAAAATTAACATACAGCAACATGCTGTCCTGCATGGCAGGAATGTAGTCCAGCTGTGCCGGATTTCTATGAGGGATGAGATGTGTTTCCTATGGAGAGCTTCTTTTTGTTCACTAAAAGCTGAGAATTGAGGGGAAGAGGAGAGGGAGAAGAGGGAGAGGAGTTACTGACTCTCCCTTTGAAGATGTTAATAAGATCATATTTTGATGTTGTATTTTGAAATAAGAGGATTCCCTTTTTCACTGTAAAATGTGCCATGAAAATGACACCACTATTTATTGCAGAGCATTAACAAAGACTTTATGTCTATTATTTAACAAGTGAAAATGTTAGCTATATATACCACTCTCTCAGTGGAGTTATGTGGAAATCGAAATCTATGTCTGTCCTCTACCAGCTTAAGCACAGATGTTTCATTTTCCAAAGGATCATGGAAAAAAAAAGAAAGGGACCAGTGTAAAATACTTTATCAGATGCTGACCTTCTGGCGGGAAGTCAGAACCATCTTGTGGGAAAATGAATAACTCCCAGCTCTCATTCTCATTTTTCCTGATGCTGTTCATAGACTTCTACATAGGTCATAGGTCTACATAGACCTCTACCTCCTTGCTCTTGCTAAGCTTTTATTTCATGCAGGACTTGCAATGATATCAGGCGTCTATTATATTTATTCCCTTATGTTTTTACAGATACATATATAAATATACATACATAAACCTCCAAATCTAATAATTAGTTCTCCGTATGGCAGCACTTGTTCCAACTCAGTCTGCTGAAGTCATTAAAAAATTCTCTCTGCCAAGTGAAGCCATGTTTAGTCAAAAATTTTCCTAATATATCTAAAATAGCATGTCTTACTGGAGATAGAACATCTTTTCCACAGTGGTATTGAGTGCAGCCTCAGCAAGTTTGCAGACTGTGCTAAGCTAAGTGGTGCACTTGATACAGCAGAAGGAAGGGATGCCATCCAAAGAAATGGCTTTAAACTAATAGATGGGAGATTAGGTTAGATGTTAAGAAGAGATTCTTTACTCAGAGGGTGGTGATGCACTAGCACTAGCTGCCCAGAGAAGCTGTGGATGCCCCATCCCTGAAGGCGTTCAAGGCAAGGTTGGATGGGGCCTTGGGCAGCCTAAGCTGGTCGGGGACAGCCCTGCCTGTGGCAGGGGGTTGGAGCTCAATAGTCTTTAATGTCCCTTCCAACCCAAACCATTCTGTGAATCTATGATTCTTTAATTCTGTGACTCTGTGATAAAACAAAGCATATTCAATAAGTACATAAGCCTGAACAAAGTCTCTAACCACTAAAAGACAAGCACCATCCAGAATGAAACAAGTATTGGATTCTATTTTATCACGATGTATCATTTTTTCTCCTTGGTGTATTAAAGTCTCATCAGAGACTCCAATCAGATTTATAGGTTTCCCACAACTGTACAAGCAAGTAAGTAGCACTAAAACAGACTCTGTCTAGCTCGGGACAGGAATTACATTGTGACTGTAGAGTAATAGGAGCTTATTACAAAGTCATTATCAGACACATATTACAAATTCAATATGTGTTGCACATAAAATATGCATGATTTCTCCTTACTGTATATCATATACCAAAAATATAATGTGTTTCTGAGGCAAGAATGAATTTAAAATGAAAAATTTTATTTAAAAAAAAAAAAAAACAGTTCTCCTGATATAGGTAAGTGGAACTTAAAATTGAAAATGTTTCACAACCATCCATTAAAACATACTTTGAAATATTCTTAGAATCCAGATTTCCTGCCAGGGAAATGAAGTAGAGTTAAATATTCTAAGCAGGAAGCTTGCCTGATAGACATTATTTACCACTAGAAATTTTTATGACATAAGAAGATGATGATTTGCAAGGTAAACGCTCACAGCCTCAAGTCTGGAACAGTACAGATAGCATGCAAAAAGCTGCCAGTGTACTACTTTTCTTCATGGAAATGCATGTCTATTAGAAAGAAGATGATGGGAAGAGAAAAGGACAAAGTCTTGGAAAAAATTGGTTGATATTTTGTGATCGTGGGTCGTTCTGTTTTTTACTAAAATGAAACTTTTTGGAGGGTTAATCTGTTTTTGTTCTGGTTCCTACTCAAGCAAGAATCACAAGGGAGGGGTCGGAGCAGCTATTCCAGGCATGTGTGTCATCAGTGTATGGCCACCTCATGCTACGCATTCAGGCAGTACCACAGGGCAAAAACCTCAGCAACTCTACTTTATTCCAAGGGCTGTGGCAGCACCCAATATAGACAGATTTATGTGCCGCAAAGGGAGAACTATGCCACTTGTAAGGATGAAACATTACATCTAAGCCAGTCTCTGTCAGAGAGAAATTCCCGTAGGGAAAACCTGTTTCCAAATGCAAGAGCAAATATGGGCTGAAAGATACTTCCTATGAGAGAGCTTGGGAATACTTCTCTGTAGTGCAGGAAAAGTATGCAGAAATGGAGCTCTAGGAGAGTCCAGCAGGCTGTGAAGATGATGAAGGGACTGGAGCACCTCTCCCATGAGGAAAGGCTGAGAGGTGGGACTGTACGGCATGGAGAAGAGAAGGGATCTTATCAATATGTGTAAATTCCCAAAGGGAGGGTGCAGAGATGATGGAACCAGGCTCTTCTCAGTGGTGCCCAGTGCCAGGACAAGAGGCCATGAGCACAAACTGGAGCACAGGGGCTCCCTCTGAGCACCAGGCAGCATTGCTGTGCTGTGCGGTGCCAGAGCACTGGCACAGGTTGCCCAGAGGCTTTGGGATGTCCTCCCTGGAGACCTTCAGAAGCAGCCTGGCCGTGAGACTGGGCCCCCTGCTCTGGGTGTCAGCTGCTGGAGCAGGTGGTGGGCATGTGGCTCCAGAGGTCCCTGCCAGGTTCAGTCATCCTGGGATTCTGTGAAAAAGACATACTCTTATATATGTCCCTGACAGTTTTACACTCGTGCCCTACCAGCCCACTGCGCACATATATTTGTGAGGCTATCTGTGATTCTGGGTTGCCCCAGTCTACCCCTTCCTGAAGTGAACTGACAGAGCCATGACTCTGGAGTACATCGTCCCTCTGTAAGGCTGGGAAAGCCTTTAAGTACATTTTTTGAAATACATCACTCTGCTTGTCAAGACTTGTGTCTGTCTACATGGGGAAGTGTGCTGCCTAAGTGCAGAGGAAGTTAATTATGCACAGAATAATTAATAGCAATTTACTTAGCGCATCTATATACTTGCAGAAATAGGAAGCATGCTTGAAGTGCTCCCATTGATTTGAGAGAAAGCTCGCTTTAACCAGTGCTCTTCCACCCATGGACTGGTAATGCAGGAAAGCTGCGATCAGTGGTATTCTATCAAATGAATAAAGGTGATCACCAAGCAGTATGTACCTTCATTGATTTGTAGGTCAAGATTTACGAGTCCATTATGTTTTAATAGTAAGCAGATAGGCTTATGCTATGTGATGCTCAGCAGAGCTGCAGGAGGAAAACCTACACCATTTCTCTTACCTTCTCCAGCCTAAAAGTTACCAGTTTGTGCCTCTGAATGGTTGTTAACAACCTGCTCCCCAAAAATGTATTCAGAAAACCTTGGCAGATTGCAGTTGTTCACAGCCTTTGCAGGAATTATAGAAACTGTCAGTATGACTGCCATTAACATAACAATATCAGAAAGGATCTGAGTTACAGCAGTGATGTGAGGCCTGGCCAGAGCATGCTCCCCGTTGTATAGCTCTCACAAGGAGCAGCAATCCTATTATTTTTCACAAAGGTTGGAACATGTAGCTGAAAAAAGCCAAGATACAAATCTGAGTAAATATTTTCCATAAGAACAGACATCCCCCCCCTTCTCTGGAAATACATACAAGGTGAGAAGTGAATGTACGC
Organism: Numida meleagris; assembly: GCF_002078875.1. Taxonomy (NCBI): domain Eukaryota; kingdom Metazoa; phylum Chordata; class Aves; order Galliformes; family Numididae; genus Numida; species Numida meleagris. The sequence goes on from NC_034410.1 coordinate 123,927,814, forward strand.
TCATTTGTAGTGTTGGGTGAGTGATTTTCTCTGCAGATCCACCTTAAATCCTTTCCTTTTTTTTATTCCCTTAAAGCTGCACATCCCAGCTGGCATGTCCCAATCCTATAAACATCTCAATATAATACACCATCATTGTCTGATGTATGGGCTTCCATTTGGTGCACCATGTCCAAAGAATATTTCTTTATGCTCGAATGACTCATCTATGAGGAGATTAATCTCTCTGGGGGAGAAATTGGTGTCTCTCCTGTGGAAGCAAGTTGCTATGCACACATTAGCTGCAGATCTCACTCGTGCTCTTAATATTCAGGGTACAGCTTCTATCTGCCATAAAAATCCTTTTGTCCTTCCCTAACTTAGTGTCATTCTCCAGCCCTGCTTGCAAAGCAAAAGAGAAAATTTAAAGCTAATCCTTAAGATAATACAGTGAGGTAGCATGCTCTGTGATACTATTTGTACTTAACTCGCAAGCCTGTTTGCCATTCTTTCTGGGTGTCAGGTAGTCTTTCTTACCCTTTTCTTCAGCCTGCAGCTCTCAGCAAGATGACACAAATGGCTGACTTCACTGAGCGAAGAGGGCACCAGCTTTGACATAGATCATCCCTGATTCCCAAGGAGGTAAGGGGTAAGCCTATACCATTTTGTTTGCTGGCAAAGCAAGATTTAACAGGCAGCTTCTGCCTTCAAGAGAAATGAAAGCACAACAAGCATGTATCACTCAATGTACATTATCACTTCCTTGTTGGCTAGGAAATAAAATTTGTGTTCCAAATGTTTTCACCAACATGAAAACTTCTTATGAGCTTTCTTACTCCTCCTGTTTGCTTGAAACCCCACTCTCCCATCCAGTGAGCAATGGCAGAAAGCAATAAAGACAACTAGTATTACGTATAAACTCACAGATACATTAAGTCACATTGCAAAGTGCAATTTAAAAGATCAGGCAGAGCATTTCCTCCAGAAGGAGACCTTATCTACGCAATTAGATTTAAAGTCACAGATCTTGTTCCTGTGCAGCTTTGCCTTTTATTTAAAGCTATCAAAAACTTGAGGCTGTCACAGCCATTGCCAGTAAGTAATCTAGAGCTATTAATTAGTACACCCATGTTTTCTCCACAACAAACACTTTAATTTGTCCTTTAAACAGTGTTCATGATATTAGCCCTTTGCTCCTGCTTTATTTTTGTCTGTGTGATATACATTACACATGAGAGAGTCCTACGTCCATATGTCCACAAATTGCAGTGGACATATGGCAGCATACAGAGAAGAGGTCTTTTACATTTTGCATACAGAAGCCCTTGCAACCATTATCATGGAGACATTACAGCATCCCTTTATGTCATGTTGCTATTTTGTCAAGTTTGTGTCATGTATTTGAACCTTCTCAGCTGGCTTGATTTATTTAAATTGTAGGCATTGGGTTAGTCTGTTTGTAACAATGTGTTGAAATTGCCCCAGTAATAATTTCTGCAACAAAAGTCATTTAGTTGATCACAAAGAAATGTTGGTTATACTTGCAGTAGCGAACATTAAAATGTTTTAATTTTAGACATGTATTGAATGCTATTTGTCATTAGTTACCATTTTAACCCAATACCAGCTAAAATAGCGAGTTGGTTTGAATTGGCCAGTCATTTCAGTACAAAACATTGGCACTTCCTGTAAACAAAGGTATATTTTAAGAGAGGTTGGACAAAGATACTGACTGTCAGGCATTCAGATGAAAAAGTAGTCTCAAGGAGTAGTGGTCTGTTCCTTCCCAGACAGGTCAGAGCAGCCGGCACTGCTTTGCATATCACAATAAACATGGATGGACCAAGCTCAGAAGTGATACTTGTATGAATGTGGGAGCCACTGGATGTACAGCCACATGGGCAGCGCCACTAGGGAACTTCCTACCACCCCTATTGTCTCATTATCAACATTTTCCATGGTTTTTATTTTATTTTAAAAGAGTGATTTTTTTTCTCAAAATATTCAGAGGAAAAGCGAGTGACAAAGGAGAAAGCCAGGAGATTGTAACTGCACAGGACACGTTTTGTACTGAGATACGCGCTAAGAGAAGGATTCAGCTCAACTCACTCTAGATGTCTGAAGATACTGGACATCAATTCCAGTCCACTGAGCATGCTCTTTCAGGCAACATCAGAGATCTCACTGTTTTAAGGAGTGAAATACTGCAAAAGCTGTCTATATCTGTCTAATGCCTATCGAAAGAATGTGAATAATGAGCTAGATTAGCTACCTACACAGCTATCACTATCATCTTACATGGCAGATATTATGCAAGAGGAACTGCACTTTCAAGACAAAGTTTCTCCTCAGAAAACAGATGTACTCTAGTAGATAATGAAACCTCTTACTTGCAGAAAAGCTTTCCATGAGTCCTTTTATATGATGTTTTAAGGGCAATCAGCCATACTGCCTTATTCCATCCTGCTCTGCTCAGTGCTCGTCGCATGGGACGTCCCTCAGGAACATTGGGGGACAGGCTCGGTGCTGCTCCACCACCTGTGGGCTGTCAGTGACTCCCAGAGCATCACATTCTGCATTGGCTCTCCTACTCTATGCCTGAAATAATTTATGCAATCTTGACACTATGGCAGAACTCTAACAGAGATTGGCAAGAGTGGACCCTTCTCTTATTGTTGCAATGATTACTGCCAGGTGCAAAAATACATTTTCAGTCATAGAAATAATAGCAAAGCAACATCTGGGCTCACCCAGTGCAGGTAATTTCTCCAGAGAGACCTTTTTAGACATGCCCATCTGAGGGAGAAAAAGACAAAAGTCAAAACTTAGAAGTCCTGAGCAAAGCCCAATCATTCTGCTAATTCTGGTGGTGAAGAGGGCAAAGGAGGAGAAACATCACCACACACCTCCTATTACTCCTGCGCCACATTGGCGTGGGGGGGAAAGATCTGAGAGCCTTAATAGTTCCCAAGCCCTGTGTAGACAGACAGACTGACGACAGCTGTGTGCCTCACACATTGCGGCCTCCTCCTTCTGAAAGGTATAACCAATCTGGTTTCCCAAGGTTAAGCAATAAAGGTTCAGAATATCAAGGTTAAGTAATAAACACAAAGCAAAGGGAAAGTATTCCCTCAATTCTTGAATAAAACATTCCAAGAAAGTGCAGTGCTAATGGATCTGAAAAAATAAGCACTATATAGCAACAGCGTGTCCTCAAGTGCAAGTAACATCATGCACACTGGTTTAAGTTTTATGCAGCTTCACCCCATGCATTTCAGATGGGAGTGGTAACGTACCCCTCAATTCTTTCTCCTTGCTTGCTGTAGGTACAGTGGTACTCTTTCCCTTGTTCTCATTAAGTGCCTTCCAAGCAGATGACAAGGACAGTTGCCAGCTAAACTAAGCATGGATTAAAACTACTTTTCATGTGCCCAGTTACAATAGTTACTTGGCAACAAGTATTCCTTTTCTTCCCGTCTCCAAACCAGTAGTGTATGCAAAAAGCCAGGAGTACCAAATTAATTCCCAAACTGAATGTGAAACTCCAGCCAGTGTGAATTTCTTGGCTGGGATGGAGAATGTGGCTGCACCACCTCCAGCCAGCTTCATAAGGACCACACTGTCCCCAAATGCTCTCCATTGCTTTTCCCCAGCTATAGGTCTATGGTGCAGGAATAAAAAACAGGACAGCTAGAAAGCAGGATAAGTGATCAGGAACAAATCTGAGGTCCTGCAATACTTGAGTGCCAGGTCAATGCTCACAGTCCTCACCAGACTGATCTCAGCATGTAGCTGTCTGTTCTCTGCTTTCTGCTTTATCTTTGCAGACTGTGAATTAATGGGCCTTTTATATCAGAAGGGTGCACAGCCCCACTTGTGCTATCCAAATGATGGGAAGTCTCCCCAGGGCGCTGGTGACTCCATGGGTCTAACTTGACAGCACACCTAGTTGAGGGCCATGACCCACAGCAGGTCTTACGCTTTCAATGGTCAGTCGTCATAATCAAGAGAGAGTGGGTGTTCATTTATTTGTTTAGGACTGATATGATATTAGCTTCATGCTTTTAAAATCTGAGAAAAACCAAAGCCTCTCCATACTTGCTTATAATCACAAAGAGGACACTAAGACTGAGGACAGAATGGGAAATCTGCCTAAATCTGATGTACCTACAATTAAAAAGTAGGAAAAAATGAGATCCATCCTGTAACAGATTGAGTGCAGCGTATATGCCAGAAGGATTCTTAATGCTTCGGGAGTATGGGATGAAACAGGTTGTCTTAACTGCTGTCACATCATAAAAGAGAGTTTGTTCACAGTTGTAGATACAGACATACAAATACAAACAGCCACAAGCATCACCCTTTAGGTCCAAGCTTATTCCTCTTCTCCCACAAGTCCACAGATCCCACTGTGGTCCCAGGAACCTTAGTGGGAAGGAAGGTTAAGGTCTCACCCATCATACATTATCCGCTTAGCAGAAGGTAAACCCCCATTCACCACTGACATGCATTCAGATGACTCTTTATGAAATCCAGCTTGGTCCAGTGGATATTTTTCTTAGGTTTATACCTCTAGCCTACTACTTTTTAAATCTATTGTTCAAATTCCAGTTTACATTCCCTTTTCTCTCTACTGCACATCAGCAAATGTTACAGCAAAATTCCATTTTCTGCAGAGTTTTTTATTTCCAGTTTTCCTTCTTGTATTACCTCTGTCCTCCTACATTCTTTGCTGTGTTGTCAGTCTGTTGCATCCTTCAGGCAGCTGCTTTGCCCCTCTCTTTCCTTTCCATTGCCCATAGATGCTGTAAGCTTATTTTTCTGCTGTCTTTCACACATCCTCTGCATCCCTCCTCCACCACAGCTGAACTCATATTCTGCTGCTCCCCCTCCGTTTTGCTTTCCCAGTCACCCTCCTCACTGAGTTGCTGTTCCCTGTGCTACCCACAGCTCATGGACGTGGTGGGATGCAGGAATGTCATACACATGCACTGTGCACATGCACAGGCACTGACAGGATGCATAGACAACCCCACTGCACAGAGAAAGTGATAGCAGGTTGGCATCCTCAATCTGACCCCAAGACTTGTCTGTGCTGAGCCATGGAGCTGAAATGCTGGCAGCACAGTGGGCAGGCGATGCATTCCCCGTTTGGGCGAGGACAGGCATCCTGCCTCACTGCTGCACCATAATCGGAGGGCAGCGACCTCACAGCTGCGAACTATAACCTTTTAGAAAGTGTTTAGTGCAGTATTTATGGCAGCCATTATTTTTACTGTGTTTTCACTTTGAGAAGGAAAACAGAGCAAATGTTTACAGCAGCTTAACGAAATGAGACCCACAGGTGAGGTGAGGCGCTAACCTCAGCCAGCCCGGCCCACCTGGCAGCCCGCAGCCAGCCCTGGGTGGGAACCAAAGGGGGTGGAAACAGAAAGTAAAAGTTTCTTTCCCTGCTTCAGTTTTTGTTTGTTTCTTTAAGGAACAGACTGTTTCAGAAAAATAAACACACAGAAGGGCTCAGGGCAAAGATACATTTTGTATACAGCTTTAATGAAAACATGTTTTTCTTGTTAACACCTTGTTATATCCTAAAATCACAATACAGAAAAAACTGTGAATAAGGCTGTGTGCATAGACATCTCAGATTTTTAATGAAATTCACCACCAGCATCGCTTCCCCCACACGCTGCCGCTACCGCGGCATCTCCCAGTGGCACGAACCTGGCAGCTGCTACCTGCGCGTGCCCTGCTCCAGCTCATGGCACTGAGCTGCTACCTGTATGTGCCCTGCTCCATCATAGGTCACCAACCAGTTCCTACCTACACTGCCCCAGTCATGGCAGGGAGCCTCTCCCAGCAGGTTGAGGAGAGGAAGAAGTGAGATGCAGCTGTCAAAACCACAGGTTGAGAGTATTGTTTTTCTGTTAGAGAGCACTTCTGCAGTTTAACAGTCGGCTTTCTTGGAAGGCAGAAGCATCAGTCCACAGAGTGGCTAAAATACCAGCATCACCCTGCAGAGCAGCCCAGAGTTTGGAGTGGATTTTGCTTCACTACATAATGAGAAATACATTGGCAAGCTAACACTATCAGATGCTTTTATCTGAGCAACTTCACAAGGCCCTTTAAGACTTGACATAGCATGATCCATTCATGACATGATATTTCTGTTTCAAAAGACTTTGAAAGCCTCTCTCCCCCAATAATTTGTAATTTAATTCCCTGCTGAACCACGTTGGCCAATGCCATAGGGTTGTATGACTCAGGGTTCACAGGACAGCAACCGCCACGCAAAGCTTGCAAGGGAACACTTTGTACAGAAAAAATGTGATTCTTTTCTGTGCTAATGACCCCGCAGCAGCCCCATTTGCTGATAATCATGTGGAGATGCGCATCCCCACGTGCCATGGAGGAGAGGCACGCTGTTGGGTCAAGTGGCAGCAGCACAGGAGGGCTCTGGGGACAGCGCTGATGGCGGTGAGTGAGCACTGGTCATTCCACAGGTAATGAAATCCCACTCATAACGAGGAGACAAGGAAAGATGGAACTGGAAATTGCCAGCGTTTGAACTCTGAAACTCAGTAGGAGGGAAAAAGAGAAGCAGTTTTTGTGAAAGACCTCGTTCACAAGAGTTTCAGAGGAAAATCTGTGCTTTGGGGTGCCTGAATGCTCCCTCAGATCAACACTGAAAGAAGGAGCTTGAATTCCCTCATATATTAAATGGCAAGAGGGGGCCTTAAAACAGGATTTAGACCTACTTTATACCACATTATTAATATCAAGAAGTCATAAAAGACCTTCAGTGTTATTGCAAATCAGACCTTGATTCCCAGCAGAGTACAAAAACTGAGGTTGAACTAGAATATCAAACCCAGACTTTGCAAAGTTCAGAAATGAATCTCCCTTTAAAACTGTTACCCAGTTTAGAAAATAGATCAGTCATCTGATATGCGAGCCGCAATCCCATTCAGCTTTGGGAAATTCTCCCGTTGATCTGGACTCCCGGCATAACTTCACTTCTGCATAATAATTACTGCCCTTGGAACATTGCTGCTTTGCTATATGTAGGGACAAAAGAAAACTACTGTGGATTTGATAGGAATAAAGCATTTTGTTTCTCTAAAGAACGTGGCTCTATCGAACTTGAGAGAGGGCAGCCTCTGGCACAGATGGGTAGGTACAGCGTACCCACTTGCTCCCCCTGCTTATCCACTGCAGATAGGGTAGCATTATTTTTCGCACGGTAGGTGTAGAGAAGGGTGGTTTTGAAAGAAAGAAAGCAAGAAAACAAAAATAATGAATTATTTATGCAAGTTAAATCAAAATATGCTCCATATAAATGTTTAATCAGGTTTTCACCAAGTTCTCTCCATATGCTCTGCCTTGCTCAACAGCAGATTTCTAATGGAATCACTAAATATATTTCAATAGCTCAGTACATAATATTATGCAATCCCACTTCTGCCTAGATTTCATTCAAAGCAGCTACAGTAAGGTGAACAGTGAACTTGCTCAGAATTAATACTTAAAAGATAGAGTGAAAACTACTTGGGGGCTTTCTTCCCACACCCCATTTGTCACAGGCAAGTGTTACAGTGGATGACGTGGATGTAGCACATACAGGTACAATCCTTGCACCAACGCTCATTGGGGCAGATGAAATTATTCATTATGTTTGACAAACAGAAGTTGCATTTGCTTGAGAACTTGCTAAATAAGAGAGGAGTCACCCTGGATCTTGCATCAGGAATCCAGAAGGTGCTGAGGCTTCCATTAATCTTCTTCCATCTTTCAAAAGCATTCAAATGAAATCAAGGCTGGTTTGCAGCTTATTACTCCTGTCTTGTTCAGTTACTCCAGGCTTCTACCCTGCAAGAAGTAAATTCAGAAGCACCTGAGCACTAAAAGCCAGTACCCTGGGTGGACTGTCAGTCACCATCAGTAACAACAGCTTCCCCAACCAAACCCATTTACCTACAGAGCTCTTCTTGCTCTTCCAGAGCACCAAACATCTGAAATGCAAACACTCACTCCCTTTCCCAGAACATAAGCAATTCAATACCCCCAGCTTTCCCCCAGCACTAGCCACTCTGTTTCTTGTCTTCTTTTTTATACAAAGCAGCTGGTCCCTGCAGATTAACAGGGCCCAGCTGCATCTGGTCTCCAGCCATTTAACCCCTTCTGAGCTGGTTCCTTGCTCCTGCAGAAGAAAACAGGATTGCTTGTTTTCTAGGAGCCTCCTGGGGCTGCTCTAAGAGCAAAGGCAGTGTGGGTTTCAAACCAGGGAGAAAAGCTCACCATGCTCTATAAAGACTTTAATTTCACACCATATAGAGCTTAGAGACAAGGATGTGTGAGAATTAACCAGACTTCAAAACAGTAATGTCATACCCAAATATATTAAAGATACATGGACGTTATTTTATAACTTGTTGGGTTTGATGTGGAATGATCTCTGCTCTGTAACTACAGTAATTATTCTGTAGAATGTGCTATTGTTCTCCCATCACCCATTAAGCATGATGCGCAGTGGTTAAAGAGTATTTAGACAGACTGCACACCTGTATGAAACTCTTCCAGATTTTCCAGAGAGTATGGAGCCTGTATTCACAAGAGTTTCTTCTTACAGTTTGTGGAGTCCTGAGAATCACGAGCTCGGTTCTATGGAGGTATTTGTGATGGCTGCAGGCTTTAGTAGCTACAGGAGAAAGTCATGGGATTTAAACATTAGTACTTCTGATCAAAGTGTCCATGATTTTAGCTACACTTGCAGAAAAAAAAAAAAAATCTTTGCAATTTTTACATTGGGTATTTTCAAAAATTTTATCACCAATATTTGAAATCAGGAGTAAAGGTGTTTGGGAAAGATGGATTAATTTAGAGGGTTTTCCTCTTTTTGAATTTTTTTTTACATATCTATTATACCAAAAGAAATACAGAACAACCACGTGCAGATTAAGAAGATGACAAAGGAATAATGGCATGGAAAGAGTAAAGGTCTATGAACTTACACATTTTCTGGTATTGTAGAGACAGCAATTGGTTGTCTCCCAATCATTTGGGGTGGTTACAGTTATTTCTCCATCACTGTAGTTCACAGCTCCTTTTCCCACCCAAGGATTTTGTTTTTGGAAGGCTGTTGTACCCCATCCTGGCAATTCGGGTGCAAGACAGCAATCTGCTAAATATCAGTTTTATTGTCTTCCAAGTGAGCCGTCTAAAGGACATGCTGGACTCACGTAAGTGCAGCCAGAGCTGTTCTCCAGCTTCCCAAATAGGCACCCAGACGAGCCTGGATGCCGCCAGCCATCGTTCCAGACATTATGTAGTTCAGCTTTTTCTGTGATGGAAACACTTCTCGTGTCTGCATCTCCTCCTTCCAATGCTCTGAGGAACGGAGGCCAGCCAAAAACAAGAAGCAACCACTTGCAGCTCAGCTGAGCCATTTGGACATTCTGAAAACTCAGTAGGTGTGGAGCAATAACTTACTGCTCTGCCCTACCTCAAGTATATCCCATCTCCTCTCGAATTTTTTTTTTTTTTTTTGACTTTGGCCAAATTTTAGCAGCTCAGTTGTGGGACCCCAGCAGGTTGGCTTGTATCCTCTGGACCAGAAGGTTTCTTCTAACTTCATTTGAGCCAGTATTTTTTTCACATGGGAGTCATGAAATTCATTGCTTTGTGATGTGCTTCTGACCCCAGGAAGCCCCAGAGCTATGGGAATATGGAGACAGCTGTTAGTCTAGCAGAAACTGCCAGGTTTGCGAAGACCTTGTGATGGACCCAGAACATCAGCAGAAGCAGAGAGCCCTGGGGGAAGAGCAGACCTTATTGCAAGTCAGACTGAAGGCAGAGCAAATGGAAGCAGAGGAAGAAGAGTTGAAGAGAGGAGAAAACAGCTAAAAAGGCTCTCTCTGAGACAAGGAGATCAGCTGGAGAGCTGCTTGTTTGTGCAGGGTGATAGCTGAGCTGGATTAGGGCTTCACTTAAGCAAGTAGGAGGCAAGAGATTACAGAAAGATCTGGTCAAGCTAGGAAGGAAAGGGGTTGAATGCAGAGATGTGTCAAGTGAGAGTGTAGTACAGAGAATAAACTTCAGAAACTAAGACAGGCATTCTTAGAAGTGGAGTATTAATTGTCATTTTGATACTCTTCATTCCTATGGTCTTCCAGCTGCACTGACAGATTAACGTGTAATATTGCCTGAGTGCAGAGTTTGTATTCTTGATACAAACCAGCCTGGTATCAGGTTCGTGTTGGGAGGTGTGAACGGCATCAGAAATTCCTGTCTGAGCAATCTACTCATATTGCTGAGCAGAACAAGTAAATTCAGTGCAAGTGCCATTTCCATCCCCTGCTGCCCTACAACACAATGGATGTCACTCACCGTGCAACCCAGGGCAAAGCTGCCCACCACTTCCTCCCCTGGCTCATCACTTCCCAGTCTCGATTCATTTTCCATCCTGTAGTATTCAGATCAAAGCATTCTTGCCATACCGGCTGTTTTCAGGGTAAAGAAAAAAAAAGAAAAGAAAGGAAAGGTTAATAGTTGAAGGTCCCTGGTCTCTCAGCACCTTGCCGTGCCGGGGACGAGCGCTCTCGCTGCAGCTGGCGCGGGGCCGGCAGCAGATGCGCAGGGCTGGGTGCTGCCATCGGGGTGCACCTGTTGGCTGCCACCATCTGCCAGCCCGAACGGGACAAAGCCCCACCCCGCGCCGGGCAGCTGAGCGGCCTTAATCCCCTCCTGGGGGCTCCGAGCTGGCGGCCGCGGCACACGCCGCACAAAGCCGCACCGCACCTAATCTCCCGCCCTCGAGGGGGGCTGCTGCCCTGCTGCCAAGAAAGGGCTCTTTAAATAAACCCAGAGAGCTATTACCTGACAAGAAAGCCTCTTATAAACTGCTTTTTTTTTTTTTTTTTTTTTAAAGGGAGAAAAGTATTAGGTTAACATAGATACTAATATTAAGTAAAATAAGGCTGTTTAGCACGTGCCAACACTGTCCCCTGCGAGCAGCTACCTCACCTAACCCTGTGAGTCCCAGAAGCCAGGGCATCGGTGCCCTGCAAAAACGCACCCTATGGGTCATCAGAGTGCATGAGAGTGACTTTATTACCAAATTTGCCATACAAGATAGCAAAACATGAACTGCTTAAATGGTATTTATAGCAAAAGTAAAGGCTCTTTCAGAACTTTCCTGCTCCAGTCCCTAAGTTAGTCAGACGGAAGTACTGCAGAAACTAGGATGTGTAAATTCATGACCTATTCAGATTCAGTTTTAGTGTTCACCTGTGAAGTATTTTCTTACATTCAGCTTAAAAGGGTAGGGAATAGGGCAGATAGAATCACACAAGCATAGAATGGTTTGGGTTGGAAGGGACACTTAAGATCATCTAGTTCCAACCCCCTGCTATAGGCAGGGACACCTCCCTCTAGACCTGGTTGTTCAAAGCCCCATTCAGCCTGGCCATGAATGCTTCTAGGGAGGGGACATTCACAGTTTCACTGGGCAACCTATTCCAGATACAACGAAAACCCACTAACATTTAGCCCCAGGTCCTTGCTGTAAAATACCCCTGGTTTTGTCAGACACCTCAGCTCCTGGCATTTTTATCAGGCATGGATTCAAGATCCTGTGTCTCCAAGACCTTGAGCACAGCCACCTCGTTACAGCAGCATCCTGTGCTGTCTGCATTTTTGTCCACCTGTGCACTTCAGCCCAATGGCTACAGCAGGAGCTCTCAGAGAGAGCCTTGTTTTTGCTATCGATCACTGCTCTGTGATGGGACTTTGATCTTATATTATTTTTTGTCCTCTCCATCAGGTACTTTAATAGAAACAATGGCAAATAAAATAAGTCTTGTAAGAACTGCTCATCTCCCCCAGGCACTGCAGATGACGTGAATTATTTTAGTATGTAATATACTTTTTCAGGGAAAATACTGGAAGTTTTGTCATTTGAAATATTTTAATTTAGACTAGATAAAGTAATGGAGAATGTACAGCGGTGTAATGATGTTACATCTGGAGGGATTAGAACTTTTCTGTCTCTAAATTTGCAGAAGCTATCTGAAGGCAAACATTGACTAGAAATGTATTAAATTACTGTGAGCAATCCAAATTTTTTAAGAAGGTTAAATATTAAAATATATAAATAAATTACAAGTTTTCCCTTTAAAATATGCACGAGGTAATTCAGAGCAAATGTTAGAGCAAGTCTGTCTGCTAAATTAGTCGCAAGGTAGTAGTGGCTACTTTTCCATTTACGCTAATGATGAGAAATGTAAAAGGCCAGCTTCATAATTCAGAGTGTTCATTTCGAGAGGTTCCAAGAACACTTATGCTAGATGGATCTGTCTAGCTAATCATCCAGTTTCTTCTCTGCTTTTAAGACTGAAACACAATTACTGAACCTGTAGTTCCAATCTTTGCATTTTTTCCCTCTTACTAAAATATATTTCAATGTAAGGAACACTGGAAGATGATAGAGTTGAATTAACACCCTTAAACTAAGCATATTGCGTTCTCTTAAATCAGTGGTTTCACTTCTGCCCTAAAGCAATATGTGATTTGTAAATCTGAGACATGCTACCTTTAGGCAGTAGGCAATCTCTTTAAAAACACGAAAGTAGGCAACATATGGTGGCACTATGCAATATGAAATTGTTCTAAAGATACAAGTTTCCAGCCTCAGTAGTACAAGCCCAATTTTAAATAAAACATGGTATCATATGGTTCCTTCTTAAACACTGCAGTAAAAAAAAAAAATAATCTGGCTATATGGTCATCCTCTAAACAACAGAGGGAACAGTTTACACACGCACACTTGCAAACCCACTGTCTATAAACATGCGGTCACCTACCTCCTTCCAATAGATGTAAATACTGAAATATGTCAGCTTGTGTATTTGCAGTCCCTTGTAAGCTCACGAATTTCTTTTTATTTTTGTTTTTGCTTTAATCACACAAACACAACCATGGGTATTTTTTGTTGTCAGCGCATGTGTGTATCTCATAAACCACGCATTCTATGTTCACATTTTTCTACCGCTGAGACCAGCTGGGTCACATTAGTCATGTCAAAGCATGTCAAGGACTATAACATGTAATTCTGTCCAATGTTACGGTGAAGGTGAATCTGTTCCATTACCCATGCAGAGAGAGGATAGCGGTATTTTAGCTCTGGGACATGACTTCTTCCTTAATTCTGCTCTTATCCTTGAATGTACAAATGGATTCCCAAAGCATAACCTAACTTTTTATTCTTTGGTGACAGGGATTGTAAGGAGCTCTGAGGAGGAAAATGTTTGATTATTAGTCATTAATGATTTGCTCTGGTAGTATAATAACTGATTCAAGAAGATGTAGGACTGGACTTAGTAAAGTTATTGCTATACTGGTAAGTGAATACGCAGGGTCTAACTTCTATTCCTCTTCTTGGTGTTATAAAGCTAAATTGCAGACAGAATTAAATTGTACAGGTTTTGTTTGTGCTACACTTCACCATTCCTGTCTGGAAAATGGAGAACAGGATTCTTCCTCATGAATAGTTTTCTTGTAAAAGAGGGATAAAGAATGCTACGTGGAGGCTTCATATCCTTCTGTCTTTTCTCTGTTGACATTATGTATACTCCTTCCTTGAGACAGACTTCAAAAAGAGGAGTCTGAATGTTCTGCCCACTGACATCTTTAATCAGCCATTTATTATAAAGGCCTCATGCCTTGATCAGATTGTCTGTTAGGCTCAGACTCCTACAGCAGCTTGGTATAGTGGCCTCTGGTAGCTGACACAGCTAGAATGTATATTGGTAAGTACTCAATGAAAGAGTCATTGCAAGTCTGGACTTCTATCCATGAATTTTAGAAATTCATCTGTTGCTCTCAGCCACAGCCATAGGCAATGGAAAGGAGAGTAGTGCTATGTTCCTTTGGAAAGAATGCAATCAAGACTGCTTGGTGAATGTATCAGATTATTCTTGTTGCAAACATACTCTTTACAGACAAATGACCTCTAGTCTAGTCCTTTGAAACTCGATGTTTAAAGGTGTTGTAACATCTAATTCTTAACGACTTCAGTGAATTTAGACACATCCCTTTAAAATTCTGACTCTTGTCCATGTGACAATAAAAGAATTTGAATAAGGCTTGCACTTGTTCAGTCTCCATCCTCCACCCACTTGATCATCTTTCTCAGGGATTGAGCAATGAAAAAATGTAGAGAAGAAAAATGAATATGAAATATATATTTTTATCTTTGGTGAGGTTTCTGTTTTTGTGCTGAAAGATTTCTGACTCATCGTATACTTTTCAGTGACCCCAGGGCAACAGAGCCTCTCCTATTGCAGTGAGGGCCTCCTCAGGGCAGGCCAGCACAATGGTACCTCAGCTAGTCTAGATCATGGTGCCACCTAGGATAATTAGCTGGGGCAATTACACCAAGTAAAATGAATATAATTGTTTTATTTGAACTTCTTTTCTTGGTCACCACCCGTATATAAATCCTCTTCAGACACCCAAAGAAAGGGGTACTGCAACCCCTTTCTTAGTGGATTCTGAGTCAAAGATGAAACACAAAACTAATATTTCTGCGTGACAGGCTAACACATGGGTCACTCCCTTATGAATTTTCCCTATTTTGAAAATTTCCACAAGATGTATGAGTTAGCTCTGCAGTGGCTAATCTTATTACAAGCATTCGTAACGAAGCTTTTTTATCTGCTTCTTCCACCTCAGTTTGCATCTCACCTGTGTAAGCAAATTGTGCAATCATTGTCTATGACCTCTAGTTGGATTTTGGAAAGTCAGCTGGGCTCCTTCTCTGGTACAACCATGTAGGATTGTGCTGAAGTGTGATGAACTGGGGGTACTTGCAAGAGACACTGATCTTACTCCAGCTTTTATTTTACTTGCTATGGCACTAATTGTCTCAGGGTTGTTTGCCTGATGAACAGAAGAATGCGATGATGCATGTGGTCTACAGACAAAATAATGAGGCCAGGTAAATATTTTGTCATTACTACCAATAGTGGCAATTATGGAGTCCCCTTCTCTTCACCAGAAATAAGCACATGTGAGTCCTTACAAAAGACACACAGCAACTTGAAAAATTCAAAACAGAGAGCAAAATAGACCTCATATTACAGTATAGTCAGAAAACAACATGATTTTTCTTCTCTCCAAGGTTTTGTTTCAACATTTAAATGCTTCTGTTTATGGTTTATAATGAAAAGTTGTATTGTTCAACAAACAAATGCAACAAAATAAACAGAGGAGCCCTACAATCCTTCCTAAAGTTGGACAGTTTCTTAGTCTAGTCTCACATCTTCCGCATAAATATCCTTCCATAGCTCCTGGTAATGTAACAATGCTCAAGGATAAAAGAGAGTTTTGATATTAACTTACTGCAGGAGTTAAGATCCAAAGTGAGTTTTTGATAACTTGTAAAGCTTGGACTGTAACTAGATTCATTTTTCAATTCATTAGTGATTCACCCCACACAACCAATCTTGTATTTGGGTACATATCTTTGGGAAAGTGCCTGAAAGTGTCACACAGTTACTATGGTTACACCCACAAGTATATCAAGTCTACCTGGAAATTACCAGCTTTGTGGTTAACTGATCACCTGCATGTACAAATGCTGTGACCTGTGGATACAAAGCATTATAATGATATGCAAAAACTATATTTGCCATGAATATAAATAGACGCACACAGGATTGAAAAAATCATGGTTCACGTTAATGCTGTCAGACAGAGGACACAGCGACAGTCTTCCAGCTCCCACTGCCCTCAGCCAAAGAAAAACACCACCTACCTATTGGATTGTGCTATCAAGGTGAGAAAGATGTTTGATGAGATTCTCAAAACTGCGGAGCCAGTTGGTCTGTATTTACACAACAGGATATGGTGAAGTTTGTTGTATTTCTTGGCAGCAGCTAAGAATCAGGTGAAATATGACAATTTTGATTAGAGTTTATCAGAGCTCTGGGACTGTTCAAGTGGGAAAATCAAACAAAAGTAAAATGATAAAATACAGGAGTGGATACTTATAAAATTTGTACATACTTTTGTGCAGAACTGGCTTTGTCAGGGGTACTTTCCAGCGCAGAATATTTTTCCATTCTCATAAAGAACTGCACCAAACTTCAAAAGTGAACATTCTCTGTGTGGAGAATGCACAGCAAATAATGGGTGACAGGTTTAGCAAGTCCTTCTTTCCTTTCTCTGCCTCAAATATACAGGATCGCACATGTGAGCTTTATTTCAAACCTCTCATAAATATAGAGCAGAGGAAATGTTCTCATGAACCCCTGCAAAGAGAAACCATCAAACTTCACCTCAGGCTTTTAAAATAGTATCATATGATTCGGGTTCTATGATGTATTCCTACTTGCAAATGTCCTTGTGCTGCCTGGACTTCATAAATCAGATCACAGTATAATAGAAAATTGAGACAGAAGGAGCCTGATAATCTCTCCAGTTCACCTGATTTCCACCGCTGAATGTTTTCTGCTGTTTCATCAGTCAGGGTTTCAAATGGGCCGAGTGATGAGGCTTCTACAATATCCCTTGCAATTTTGATTGTTTAACACACCTCATTGTCTGGGAATTTCCCCTTCTTAGGCAGCTTGAAGTTTCTCTGCCTTGATTTCATCCAATCATTTCTTGCATGATCCCCTCTGCATCAGGCAGAAATACTTAATCTTTCACCTGAAGTTTGAATCATTTTAGCAAGAGTCAAAAGGAATTGCATATTTGCATGAGTAACAGTAGTGTCTACAATCATTGTATCTAAGGACATTGTGGATTTTAGAAGGGAGATGAGAGGTTTTTTTGAGAATTTTGACCACTTTTTTATTAACAGAAGTTAGAAAGGGGCTTCTTGAGTGTAGATAGTGCCTTGTCTGACCTCTCCGATGTTCTTCATCTCTCCTTGTCCCCAGCACCTGGTACAGGCTGTGCTCCAAGAAGGAAGACTTGGAGTATTTTGCAAATCTAGTGTCTGCGGGGATTTCAAAGTCTGCTCCTGTCTGATAACTCCCACGTTTCTGTGACAGAGAAATTGGAATTTCACAACAATGGGATACAGATCCTGGATGTTTGTCAGTGATTAATGGTAACCTCCAATTGTTGTGGCTGGATTCATCGGAAGGAATGGAGGGAAAAGCTTTTAAAAACTATTCTGCCTTTATGTAGTCATTTTCCCCACACAGACACATGAACACATTTTGTTTTTCATACCTGTTCTTAAAAGTCTACGCAAACACTAAAACTTCAGCCTGGTGTCAGGTGAAGTTAAAAGTTTCACATCCCCTTTCTCACTACTTG
The DNA here is from genome assembly GCF_002078875.1 of Numida meleagris. Classification (NCBI taxonomy): domain Eukaryota; kingdom Metazoa; phylum Chordata; class Aves; order Galliformes; family Numididae; genus Numida; species Numida meleagris. Next base: position 123,945,118 of record NC_034410.1, read on the forward strand.
GAGCACTAGAAACCTGTGGTTTCACAACACACTTGACATTCGTTCCCTCTCTCCACAGTCCCTAATAACATCCTGGACATGTACCTTCATCTATATTCATGAGAGCGCAGATGCAGCCAAATTAGTGGCAGCAAAGCACATTTTACACTGTAGAAAATACAATCTGTCTTCTTTTTGATTTTTTTATATAAAAAAGTTTTATTAAAAAAAAATCAGAGAGTAAGATTTAAATTCAGCACCACCCGTTGCAAGAGTCTGTTTAAAAATGCACAGCTGGCTTGATGATGAGTGACAAATCAAAAGTCAGAGTGAAACTTCCCAATCATCTGAGCCCTTGCCACCCGATTAGCAGAAGAAAAACAGGGCAGATGGAGGGAGACGCAGCAGTTCGGAGGGAACAGATGGCCACTACGAACTTGATATATGAAATTAATAACACTTTCTCAAATACAATTAGTAGCAGGAATACATTACCTGAATTTTCATAACTGTGAGCAAGCTGACATTAAATGAGGTTTTTCAGATTAACAGTCAATATAGCATTGATATTTGGAGAGAAATAAAAAATTATATGGAAAGTAATAAGGACCTTTCTGCTTTTTGTGCTATAACTGATTACGAGAGCCCAGCTGTACAAAGTCTGCATGATTCTATAGTTTGAAACTCCCTAGATATGTGCTTTTATGATTAACTCATTTATTTCTCCAACCAAAGACAGGCGCCATGAGGTTTCACATGGATTCTGACTGTGTCAGAAGAATCTGCATTACAGCAAAGGGCTTATTCTGTCCTTACAGCAAAGGGCTTATATATATCTGGAATATAATTTTCAGAAATGATGACTGGCTTTGGAAATCTAAACTGAGATATCTTAATAGGTCCTGACTTCTTGTGTTTCAACATCTTCTGAAAATCAGATCTATTTAGTTTGTCTTTAATTGGGCATCCAAAATAATTAGCCTGCTTTGAGATTCCTGTTTTTACAGTTACTCTGTACAGAAGGGACAGGATTCAGAACAAGAACAAGGAAAAATATGTAACACATTTCAAAGGCCGGCTCATGGCCTGGGAAGAAACAGCATTACAACATTGCACATAAGCCAGCTCAGTGGATTGCGCTGACATACTCTGCCTGGGTGGGTGGATGACAAGGATCTTCCCTGGTTGCCTACAAGCCCTGGCATACCAAGAAGGATGATGTAGTAGGTGTTTCTTTAATCATATCTACTGCTGCTTTTTCATAAACCACTGGTGGCAGAATCAGCTGAGAGGTCATTTTCTTGACTAAAAAGAAAATGTTACAAAGGGAATTAATAAAAACAAATACTGACACTCTCCTAAGGCAACAGAAGTAAAAATGATAGCTTTCAAGCTAAAATTGGCCTTTCTGCAATGTGTGCATACACACAGTGATGAAAGCATTTTCTTTTTCTTTGAGATCAATTTTCTACTGCAGTACAAGAACTGCTGCTGAAGAACCTTAAATCTGGTGTTTAATTCTGTGGTCATTCACACTGATTTATTGAGTTCAGATGTATAAAGAAGACATTCCAGAAAAGTCAAGATGGGATAGGAAGCATAAGAGTTACTTTAGAAACATTTCCCTGAGACAATCTGAAATAAATAATGCCAATTTTAGTCTACGGAATTGAAGAGTTTATTCAGTGTTGAACTCTCTTGGAAGGCCTTAGGGGATGATCTAATCCTCAGTGACCTGATGCTTAGCATGATAAAGAAATGTAGCTGAGTTTCTTCCTATCAGTGTCACTCAGTAGTCACTTTTTTTCTCCCTTTCCTTTCTGTTTTATTTTCTTTATTGTCATTTTCCCAGCCATAGCCGACAGATGCAAATGTAATTTGTTTATGAATCACAGCACATATTTATGTGAATATACCATATGAATATGCTTGCAGTATGATTTCAGCTGGGTGAATACTGCAAAAGATGATTTGCAAACACTGCTATGAATTAAGGGCAGGATACAAAGCTTGTTGCAATCCATGGGATGACTCCTGTTGACTTCCAGGAGTTTTGGCTCATACTCCAAGCAAAGACTTTCCATTCAGAGGAATTTTTGCTTGCTGGTTGTCTGTTGTTCATGCGAATGTATCCAGTCAGAGCTTTGTTCATGCAAATTCTGTGGAGAAGCTTCTACTTGGGGTAATGCACATTCCTGCACAAATACATGTATTTTTTCTATGACTACATATGGTCATACACAAGTGTTATCAACACGAGAATCTATGAGTAATCATTATTAACAATGGATACAGCAATGATCTACATAGAGTTCAGGAGTCACACACACATATGTTTTAGCTAGTTATTCAAAGAAAGATTTTTCTGTCCCAAAGAGAGCTGTCAGTCCAAGATTAGGAGGCAGTAGAACTGGGTCTGTGGCAAACAGGCAGAGCTTGGTCTTGTGCTCCCTGAAGGTAACAACATGTTTCCCACTGAATTCAACAAAGGTAGAATCGAGTCTGTTCTCACCACTGTAACTTACAAAAATGCTGAAAACAGAAATGTACTTGGGCTTTAGGTTTCAGAGTTTTTAAGTATTTCCTGATTCCTTTAGAATTCTGTTCTGCAAAGTGTCCACTCATAGGACCTCATAGAATTGGGCCAAAGGGCATAGCTATTAATCAGTCTTATATTCATGGACAATGGTCATTGTCTTTACTCAGATAAGCATGTTTTGGCCAGAAGTAGCATTTCTCACATCAGACCCACAATAGGATGATTAACATCAAACTCTAATGAACAGTAATGAGAAAAACTGTTCCAACGGCAGAATAAAAATCTTTTTTAGTGCAAATGTTAAAGCATCTCTCTTTGAATTCTCACTGCCAACATTTAAGTTGCAGAATTTGGTAATGTTTATTCTTCAATTCTAGAAACTCTGTACAAATGCCCGCAGTCTTGTCTTTTTCACTTCCTTGCATGGCAGAAAATATCTGCAGATGACGATACAAACTGGCACCAAACAAAATCTTTCTATGTATTTAAACTTTTGCTGTTCGCTTGACTCAGTGACCCAGCACTATTGTCCAGAATTGCATTAACCAGTTCCAGGCAGTGGAGACAAAAATTCCTTTCATTCATCAACAGATAAGGAGTTTTGACAACTCTCTCTTGGGAGCAAGAGGAGGGAAAAAAAAAAGCAAAAAAAAAAAAAAAAGCCAGAAGAGATTACAATGTAATAATGCAAAAAGCACAGTCAAAGAGCCAAAGAGACTGAAGAAGGCTGTAGGGCTGCTTGGGCAGACAGGGAGACCGCTATCGGAATTGAACAAGAGAAAATCCAGATCCCTCCTCCACTCCTCTACCTGTTTCTTCTCAATGTCACTATCAGTGCACACACTGATATAAAACAGGTCCAACAAGTATTCCAGTAACTCCTCAAGACCACCAGGGCAAAAACAAAAACATTCAGGGCTTGACACTTAACCAAGGCAACATGCCAAGCTTATCACATGTGAAAAAGCATTGTAGAGGAAAATAATCTTCTTCATGTTCACAAGGCCTGGGTGTTAACTCTCTAAAGAGTCTCCCCTATTTTCCACTCTTTTGACTATTGCAGCTGAGGGGTTCTTGCACATGAAATTCATATATCTGAAAAGATTTTTGTTTACTACAGAGCATGGGAAGAAGCCAGAGATTTCTCTTTTGCATCACAGCACTGATTAGAGACAGGGCACTTTCTTGTTTCTACAGAGGCTTGCATGGTGAGATGGCCTGAAGCACGTCTGACTTACTGTGTAATCCAGAAACCACTCACGGATCTGAGCAGAGAAGTTCTACTTTCTCACAGCCTTCAGAGTTTCAATTTTTTTTTCTTGAAGTGGAATATAGTGAGGAAAAAAAATAAACTTTTCAAATATGCTCTAAAAACAGCTTATGTCAATATTTTATATTGACCCCAGACCAGAAATAGGGGCCCCTGCCCAACTGACTGCCAGTGTTTGCTTCATGTCTTTCTCCACCTCTACAGCGTTATGTCTGGAGCCTCCAGATCCAATGTCAACACATTTGGTAACAACACCTCACTCAAAATGTTCTTTTTGGCTCTTTCCTGGGCTTTCTAGTAGGAGGTAGAGGGCTGGTTTTGCCAGTCAGGAGCAAAGAAGATCCAGGTTTAAGTTCTTGTTTGGCCTGATTTGGGGTATGTAAGGTGACACACTGCTCTTGCATTAGGAGAACCTCTACATTACTCTCTACCCAAATCACCCAGGGCAGTGATGTATACACAGAGGTCTGTTGTAACCCAGTGTTGCTATGATATGGTTACTGCTAATCATGAAGGAACAAAACTTGTTGCCAAGACTCTTGTAGGGGTAAACAGAGCAAACTTTGAGTTTCAAGCCTGGTAATATTTTATCAGGTACCATGCCATTCATGTGCACCTGAAGATGCATGATCCTGTGGGATGCTGAAGGCTTCACCTCCTCAGCCGTTAATCACAAGTAAATGTTAGGCATTAATCAATGTTAATTACAGATATCATACACACACACATGCAGCCGTTTAAGAAAATATCTCTGATTTTAATTGAATGCTTCCAAACATATTAAAATTGTGGTTTCTTTTCTTCCATTAAACACTGCATTATTTCTCTTCATTAGATTCCTACCATCTTAAGTTCCTTAACTTAAGTCTTATGTTCCCCTTCAACTTAAAATTCTCTTTGCATTTACTTTTGTTTGAGTGAGGTCTCGATTCTCTGATATACTTCAAAGATCAGTGAAGTCAACATTATATGCTCAGCTCTACAGAGAATCAGAACTTCAGGAATTTGGGGAATAGTGATAATTAGGAACCAAATCTACAAATCTTGTTCCAAGACACAAGTTTTTTGAAACTCAAACTCTTCATGCATTTCACCTGGACAGGCAAAAGTGGTGAAGGCAAAGATGAGCATAGTGTTTGTATATTCTCAGAGTAAATCTTAATGAGACTCATTTCTGAGGGGATGTGGGAGTTGCATGCATTATTTCTTCCTGATGTTGGAGGGACATTGAAATATTCATTTGATCAGAATCTATCAGCAGACTTCAGAGCATAAACTTTAAATTCTCCCTGGAATCAAACTGAGTGACACTGACAAGTACAAACAAAAGGGATACAGATTCATGCACGGCCCCTGCTGAAAATATCAATTGCTTCAAAGTCATTCTTGCTATTGACAATTGAATATTAATAAATAAATATAAAGAGAACTACACACTTTTTAAAGACGATGACTATGAGCAACATCAACAAGCATCTGAAGATAACTATCCAGTAGGATAACTGCTGAAGAAATAGTGCTTGATTACCGTACACAAAATCTCCCTTATATTCGTAAGACACATTTATGAAAAGTTATCTTTTCCTGCTGGTGAAGACAGCATTAGTTATCAAAGGCTTCCTTTGACTGTTGTTTTCCTTACCAACCTATTAGAGAGGTTCCAGCTGTTGAGGGCAATGTGATGGCTTTGTACAAGTCATCTTACTCGCTGCCCCACATCATGTAGACTAAGCAAAAGAGCCACAAATGGAGACTGGAAGAGATACGGAGAAATAGCTGTCTGCTTTACTTATGCCTTATGTTATGGTTGTGCAATTGTATGTAAATAAATATTATGGTCCTTAACAGGTAAGTCAACAAACTGAACAAAGCTGATGGTCCTTCAGCTGAGAAACAACAGGCACTAATTTCTTGTCTGCTTGTTTTGTAAAAAATCATGGCTTAGTAAGGGAAAGACTTTCTTTCAGGGAGAACAAATAATCAGAGAATAAATAATGCCAAATACAACTTCCTAACTCTTTCAGCCACTTGAAACATTGCCTTCTGATTGCCATCCTTTTTGCACAGTTACTCTTTTGAAGTTACTGTAAATAGTGAGCCACCCACTCATGGAGTGCACCTTTGCCTGGAGCTTGTCTGAGGATCAGTCTTCTGACCTTACACTGTCTTTCCTTCCCTCTCCAAATAACTTGCTTTCCTGTGTTCCAGTTTCCTGGCCCATCTGCTGCCCTCCTACACGTGGCAGAGGGCAACAGATGGGTGATAATCATGCGGAAAAAGGCAAATGGAGGCCATGCGGAGGGGAAATGCAGCTCTGTGGCATCGTGCCCTGGCAACACAAAGCCGCCACTAGTCATCCACCGCACACACACCGCCAGTCAGTCAGTGACAAGGAAGATGTGTGGCTGGTTGGAGTAGGAACAGGCTGGGAAGTTGCCAATAATGGGTGGCTGGTTTCATCTGGTAAACATTGTCATTTATGGTACCGTACTTCTCAGAGCACCTTGTCTTGCTCTTCAAAAAAGGCTCATTCTCCTTTTTGATGAGAGGGAAAAGATGATGTTTCATGGTGTCTCATTCAGTGTTCCTTTAGTACACAGAGCTAAAGGGTCGAGTGAGCTATGATGCTGGGTGAAGGAAGGCATTCACACAGCAACAACCAACATGTCTGGTCCCCTGTGATTTCTATAGGCTTGACCTGGAATGCACAGCAGCTCTTCGGCTTCTGATGACAGCTTGCTAGGATAATGTAAACTAACTGGCAGGTTAGTTTACCAGAAGAGGCGAACTTTTGGTGGTGGCTGTCAGTCACAGGATGACTGTAAGCTACCAAGACAACACTGAAGAAAAACAGTAATAAAAATAGAGGCAAAAAGGGTATGAATACATTATCATATTTTCAGTAAGGGAAGTGGCAATGCAATACATACTAGAAAGATCTCTCCGGCACAAGGCTGCCTCAGAAAGGAAGAACAGTATAGAGAAGAGCATCTTGTATGGTCTGTATGTGGTTTGCAACACCAGGGCCTTGGACTTGATAGACGTAAGAATTTCTTTCCAGTGGAACATAACTCTCATCTCTAGGAAACAATGTGAAATCAACCACGCTTGTTACTGAAGAGAAACTTTGCCAGTGAGCGATGGCTAGCTAAGCCATAACTCCATCAATCAAACAGTATTAAACTTTTTAACATGTCATTCTTACTCAGCTATACAACTTTACACTAGACTCAGGAATACTAACAGATGACTCTTTTCCCTAATTTTCCTAGTTTTTAACTTTAAGTGGTAGTGCACACAATTTGTTAGCCAGCAAGTTGGAATATAATATATGGACAGGGTAAATATTTGTGCAGTTGTACATACTGTGTTACACTCTATTTGATAAACCAGATGAACAGAGAAGTTTAGATCTGCCTCCTTCGAGCCCTGAAATAGGTAGTTTCTGGTATCTGGTAGTTCAGATAGGAAATATCATCTGGAAAACTGCAAATAACACCTCTGACTGTAATGACAGTACAGACAACCTCCAAAAATTTTCTTGTTCTCAGACAGCATTTGTATTATTGTTCACCAGAACCTTTTTCCATTTCTACCATATACAGTCATATATGCTGTACGCAAAGGGTTCTTTTTTCCTTTCCTTCTTCCTTCACGCACACTCATACTTACCTATCAGTTATCGCTCTCTTAATACCAGGATTTGAACAGTAAGGCAGATATTTCAAGATTTCAGGACTATGGCTTAAAAATTATTCCCTCCAAGGCCTTGGATCTACAGCACATAAGTAATATTACAGTTTCCAGATAGTTACTTCTTGGAGTGAGATTCTCAGAAGCGAAGTTATGCCACAGAAATAAAAGAAAATGAGGTAATGGAAGGAACATACACATAGATTCTAATGACAATTGATTACATGATTTGTTATGATATTATCAGCTAGTCAAAAATATCTGCTTGTTCCATAAGTCTATACTGTAAAACCTGATGCCAATAGGACCACACTGAGAATGAAAAAAAAAAAAAAACAACCCAAAAAAGAAATAAAAATGAGCAAAACCAATTTAGAATGCTTTAGGTGGTTTGACAAGGTAAAACCATTTTTATTTTTGCTATCCATTTTCTTTGCCAGTCAGATCTTGTCCAAAAAGTAAACCCTTTGCATTCAAGATTATTTTCTAAGAATAACAGCTTCAGATGTTTAGTTTGGCTAGAACTAAATTAGAAATGTTGGCCACCTGTACGAAGAAAAATAAGATGTTATTGCAGATGGAACTTCTGAGCTACAATGTGGATTTCTAAAAAAAATATATATTTTTTTGGAGTGCAGGGAATGAAGTAGGTAAAATACTGACACACACACAAAATTCTTTATGTACATTTTTGAGTTCAGATTAGATGAAACAAAATAAAAACACATAAACAATCTCACCTTCTATTTCAGAATAAATGGTGGAAGTTTCATGTCTTGAATGCTGTAGAAATGTACAGGACACTATTTATTATCCTAAAAGGAATGGTCTTGCACTAGCAAAGAGGTAGATGAGATCCTTTCTATGCTCTTTAAAATGAGCATCCTTAAAAACTGGAAATTTGCAGTATGTATATGGTAGTTCTTACATACAACATGGTCTTTCAGCAAATGAATTATGATGTGTCAAAATGATTCATAGGGACTTTAAAACTGAGCAGAGTATTTGAGAAACTTTCTGCTACAGAGTAAATATTTGTATTTTGTTGATTAACAGGAACAGGCTGGTCTCTGGCTTTGCAAATCTAATGGCAATCTCAGGGTTAATGAATGAATCCAGTGTCTCCCTTCTCTCTCCTACTCTTACTCTCTCATATATGCACAAATGCACTAAGTGTGTTCAAAAGACCAAATATACGTTGATGCTAATGAAAAACAGCTAAGCAGATCACAGGTACCAAATAAATGCAGAGTAGATTTAGGAGTCTCACTCCACCAGAGTAAATATAGCATAACCAGACACAGTAAGGAACACCTTAAGAACTACATTGTCCTATCACCGGTTAAAGTTGTGTATGATAATAAAAAAATACAAATAAGCAGAGGAGACACAGATGGGGGGAAATTAATTCCAAAGAGAAAGGCAGTCAACAAATCAGAAACGTTCTCAAGCTCTGCAAACCACATATGAGAGCAGAGCAAGGACCCTTGTTTGGGAGCAGACCTTAACATCTCTGCTCACTGAAAGGCTTTGCTGGGAGTCTTGCAAGGTCGAGCTCCCATGGGAGGTGCCTGGGACCTCTTTCTCTCATCCAGGCTGGAAGTGTCATACACTAGCATGATTGTACTCATTCATTTTATTTGCCTTCTCCTGGTGGGCCATACCACAGAGATCAAGCATGGCAGAAGGAAGGGAAGTATGAGGAAGCAGTGAGAGAAAACCACAGACTTGGCCTCATTTATCCAGCAGATTCAGAATGATCCTCCAAAGTGCACCCACAGGGGGAACAAGGATAGCTGCCAGCCCCAAAATGCAACACTCCCAGCCAGGCATGGCTCTGCAGTGGCCCTTTCCCACAATGACAGCTGCCAGATGTATCACTTCGAAGTGCATGTACTGTGCCTCAGAGGGGACTCAGTCCCCATGGAGGATCATTTCAAGGTCTGGGGACACTTTAGCTGCAAACAGCATTCAAAGAAAACCTCTAATGGCTCCACAGTTTTGGCTAGGGATAACATCCTGCTTTGCAAGAAATCACCTGGGGAGGTAATTTCCAGCTCTGATTTCTCTGATCCCTTAATCATAACCAAGTTCATTAAAACACCTGAAGAAAACAATGTACTTCCAAAGGCAGTATAAAAAGGAGTCTGTCTGCTGAAGCCAGTGAGAAAATAGAGCAGGTGTGTGCTTACAAAAGCAAAAAGAATTCTTACAGAAGACAAAACAAATTACAAATAAATAAATGCTTAGAGAAAGAAACAGCACACTTCTCTTCTGAGACGCCAGGCTAGAACACAACTCTCACAGCGCGATTCATCCTGGTGGGCATTAATCAAGGTGCTTCCTATTCTTGTTTCCTCTCTGTCTTGCTCCTCCTCTCCATACTTTTCCCTCAGAGTAGTTCTGTAATAAGCATTTACCTTAACTTCCAGAAAAAAAAAGTTTATACTGAGCAGGGAGAATTCATTTGCAAATTCAATCAGTTCAATGTCCAGAAAAAACAGATAATAATGATTGTACAGCCAACAGATAGCATTGACTTACTGCAGTTAATCCTTCCTAATAACGTTGATCTTTTCCCAGATAAACAGAAAGGTCGGGTAATAATACTTTTTCCACTCGTACAATTACATTTCTTTTGCAAGTTTCTTGAGGTTCAGTTTGCAAAGGCTTGAGAGGTAGTCAGTCCTCTACACCTTGCTGCCCTGTTTCTCAGATGACATTCAGCAAGCTGTCCATGTGGTGAGATTAGGTTGGCTTGTGTGTAATTTCCATGAAAAGTCCCAGGGATTCTCTGTGCATTTTATTTGTCTAAACTCCAAAAATCACATCTTTGATGGTAGATCAGACTTAAGCACTTTCAACATTGGTATGGCACACACTTGGAGAAGGGTCACAGTGGTTCAGAGAAGTCAAACTAGGATGGAGAGAAGCCTCAGAGGGTTGGGCTGCCTGTTCCTTCCCTGCTGACATCATAGCAGTAGCACCTGATGACTCAGTAAGGAGCCAAAACTGGATGCACTCAACTTTTTCTTCCCTGGCAGCAGCAGCAGCAGCAAACCCAACCATGAAATTGGCTATGGGACAGTTAAAGATAGATTGCTCCCATGAGTATGAGAGTCCTGGGCATTCTTCTGAATCCATAATGCCCACAGGCACAGACTTAATCTGAAGGTCTAAGATTTGGATTAAGAATGAAATGTTAGATGCAAAATCACATGTAAAGTAAAACTGAAAAAGTCCAGTCACGCTCTTACGTAAATGCTGCAAGGTAAACAAAGTATATGGTTTTTATTATGATGTACTGATCTCTGTTTCTCTGGAAATATGACTTTACTCCTACCCTCGATGGTTTACATGCTCTTGGAAACATCTATATTTAGTTTTGTCTTAGAAAAGATATGGCGCTTAAAAATACATAGTACAAATAGCCTAACTGGATTACTGGAGTGGGGATTTTACTTTAGTAGGAGTACTACCAAGAAAATCCTTTCATATGAAATATGAACTTAAATCCTCCAAAAGTAGCTTCACAGCTCAGACTCTGCACTTGTTTCAGTGACTTTTTTTCTGTCTCAGACCCATAAATATTTTCCAGATTTGTTTCAGATATGAATGGAATTTTCTAGAAACACAGTTAATGAAACCTGATGGTACTTTTGTGATTCTTTTAGCTGTTGGGAAAAACCTCATTTCTGTTGAATTGTAGCCCTCACTCAGCCTTGAATCCCAACTTAAATTCAGTGGCACAGGTTGCCCAGAGAAGCTGTGCATGCCCCATCCCTGGAGGCGTTCAAGGCCAGGTTGGATGGGGCCCTGGGCAACCTGAGCTGGCAGGGTGCAGCCCTGCCTACGGCAGAGGATGGGGATTGGATGATCTTTATTGTCCTTTCCAAGCCAAGCCATTCTATGACTATGAATCTATGAACCTGCGTGGGAAAGTCTGATGGTGAACAGAGAGGAAAACTATGCAAAACAGTCCAACCCCCTCATTCACAGAGTTAATTTGCATGGAAGTGTGTCCAAGAGTCAGTTTTGCCCACAGGAAGCACATGTACATCCTCACCACAGCATGGGTGAGTTTTAGAAAGGACTGTCACCTCTACAGGCAGGACAAGTCCACATCACCTCCCTCAAACATACACATATCAAAGCAGTATACTCCACAGCTTCTCTCCCAACAGCCAAAGACAATGTTCATTTGCGTGCACATAGAAATGTTTGTAATCACCTATATAAGGTGCTTCTCTGCTTTTCATAGTACAATCTGGGAGCTGATGGAGTACAGCATACTTCAGGATTTTTTTCCCCTTTTTCCTTCCAGTCTATTCCTCTTTTAAATTTACAAAATAAATAAAAAAAATAATTATCCCAGGAGAATGTTGTTATGCCTGTGTAATTTTTTGCACTGTACCGATAATGACTGTATTTCACATGCCCCTTTTAATTACATAATGCCTGAGATTAAAATTCAACAGCCTCTCTCAAAGAGAAAGTACTTTAATATCTGGAGTGCTGCTCCTGTAAATTGGCATCTGAAAGATAGGCTAAAAAAGGGGCATAAATACGAACATTCCCATCCTTCCTAACTGACTGCAATGCCAATGAGCTGCACCGACTCTGTACACAGACCTCCCACATTCTTGATAGGATGTTTTCTAGCAGAGTGATCCACAAATATTATCATTCAATGACAATACAGTTTCATCAAGGTACGTCTCAATCCACAGGATACAAGCCCCACACAACAGACGGAAAATTTGGCGCAGTGATGCGCACACTGCGTGTGTTACTTACTGGTTATTGCAGTGGTCATACCGAGTCCCGTATGGCGTTATATTAACGAATGGCATGCAAGCACCTTCTGTTGAAACATCTGCGACAGGGAAATTTCAGGCATTTTTCCAGATATTTTTTGTGCTCTGGACCAAATTTTCATTAGGGCTATAAAAGCTGGCATGCAGCATTGTTGTGTATGATTTTTTAATAAACTGGGATATGCCTTTGTTAGAGGAGTGAAGAAAAGGGCTCTTTAGAGACTTCTTCCTATTACAAAAAGTTCAGAAAACATATGACAGCTCACCAAACAGCGTATCCTAATTTTTTTTTTCCTATCTCCTCCAAGTGTGAGGTTTCCTCATCTTTAGACGAATACAGAGATTTACAGGTTTTGAAATGGAACCAAAAATGTAGGTTTTTTTTTTTTTATCTCTCAGATTAAATGATTCCAATGGTGGCATTACTTGAGAATGTGTTCAAAGAGGGAGCATGCAGCTAACATAGACTTTTAGCATTTTTTGATGCCTGCTGCCAGGGATCTCACAAAGGATTTTCACTTACTTAACAGACAAGGTCCCTCTGAAAAAAAAAAAAGAAGAAGAAAGGAAAGCAAATGGGCATGTGCAGATTTGATATCATACACAATGCAAACCTCGAGCATAATGCTACTCCTACACTCTATCACCCCTCCCTGCTCCTCACTTCCATGTAAAACAACAGCCACCAGACGCAGAACAAAGTTCCATTTTACAGTTCTCCCTCTCACACTGCTGACGCTAATGCAGAACAAACATGCTTGGCAGTAAATATGTACATTATCATTATGTAAATAGGCACGTTATCATTACAGCAAAATGATGATGCTCTTTGCTATGTCTACATTCCCTTTCCAAGAATATTATGTAGTTCGAAGTATAATTTCCATTATGCCACTGGGGCTAGAAAAACACTTCAGTTCAACAATAATTAGTATACTGTACATAACAAAATGTTTACCATGGATGAAATCATGTGCAATCCTAAATCTTTCTAGACAAACAAAGAAATGCATTTTGCCATGATAGGGCTCAGCTTCAGCAACCAACAGAAGCAGGTTCAGATTAACATCCAATCCCACACCTAAACTGAGCATTGTATTATGACATTTTATACCAACAACACCACGAGCTGTGATAATAACAATTTACAAGGTAAATGATCTACTGTTAGGATGAAGGAGGCTTCATTTCCAAACCTTAAATGATCTAGAAATGGCTGCTTGTCAGAGGCTGTTGGGCAATGTTACAGCATTTACACAAAGTCCGTTGCTCATGCATAGGTAGGTATATTAGCATTGTAAAACAGAAATCCTTAGGTTTATAGTAACTCAGAAAGTTCTTGTAGTCAAAGAGCAAGACAAGGCCAGTTCCTAAGTTAAGCAGCTCTAAGAGTACTAACCATATATCTATGTACCTTGAGTGATTACCTGGGAGCTCTAGATGCGCATGTCCAGCAAGGGAGAGGTAAAAAAAGTGCTGACTTTTTACAGGAAAAAAAAAAAAAAAAGAAAAACTGGCATAAGTAAAATTGGATGTAAATGTTAATTTCTTCACAGCTTCTTTTGAGGTAAGTAAATGTAAATACTTGTCGCTCTTTTCCTCTGAAAAAGTGGATTAATTCCTTAGAAGTATGTAAATGGGTTCAGAATGTCTTCAGTTTCTTCTTTCATTTTACTTTGAAATCTGCTTTGAACTGAAAAATCAATTTCCTGAAAAGGCAGATATGTCAATTAGAATGAAAACAAAAAAAAAAAAAACAGAAAAAAAAGAAACAACATGAATTTACAAACTATAAAACACACAATGGCCAGATCCTCGCTATTCTGCTGCTTGCTCTGTCACAAGTTCATGTAGCATATTAGAAACATGAACATATTATTTGAGGGTATGTAAAGGATCAGCTCTGTGCATCAGCTCCCATCAGATAGCCTTTTTTGCAAGAGCTCTCATTAAAAGAATAAAAATAAAGAACCAGGATGGCCTTTGAGCACTCTCAGTGATGTGCTATTTCTCTCTGGAATTCCTATTTCTCCGTTGATATGATGCATTTGTGCTCAGCGCACGTGTGTGTAGAGTGCTTCTGTGCAGCATGTGCCCAAGGCCAGCTGGTGGACATACCATGCCCAGCCATGTCCTGCTAGTGCACCTACCCATCTGGGAGAGCTGCCCATGTCCCTTTGACTAATACTCTCATTGTAAACTGATCAAACTGCAGAAAACCCCATTTCTCACCGAATCTCTTCCTACTTTTAGCCTCCACGGCGTGCTGAGTTGCAAAATGAGATGGTGGCTTATAAAGAAGAAATGTTTCCCTTTCTTATAACCGGCTGCTCAATAGCACCACTAGATTCCCCTTACTCTTCTCCTGTGAGAAACAGTGTGCACTTATTCCCAACTTCCATTCTGTGCAGCCTTCTTGACTTCATATTTCTCTCTTGTACCCTCAGTATGTTTTGTCTTTTTGCTTATGAGAGCCAGTCCATACGTATGGACATCTTTGTTACCCCTGCCTAGGGTACCTTTCCTAGTTCTACTTCACCTTCTGTGCACAGTAGTAGAGACATAAAGTATCACTGATTTATATGATAATGCAATGGTATTTTCAGTCATTTTCCACTACCTTGTAGGAGCACTATACCAGAAAACTTGGATTAGCTTCACAAAGGCCATCACAAATTGAACTACTCAAAAAAGTGACAGAGAGATTAGCTAGAAAAATGGAAGTATGGAATTCAAAAGAAAATACAAGTCAAATGGAAGCAAATAAAGAAACCAAAAAAACAGTTAATTTACACAAAGCGAACAAACTAGTTCTAGAAAAAGAACAATTTCTTATTTCTAGATAAGAGGTGAAAAAATTTCTTCTATTCTAAGGACTTCTGAAACTTTTAAAGGAAGATTAGGGTTACCCAAAAGAGCTTACTTTTTGAAATTTAAGGCAAAACAATTGGTTGGAGTGAATCATGAAAAGAAAGACTAGCAGAAGTAACTGAATAAAAGCAGGAGTCAAAATACATCAATGTTCTCTCTAGGTTTTCCTCTCTTCTGCACACACCACTATCAGTATAATTGCTGTTGTTTTGTTATAGCTGACTTGAGCATGCACCTTGCAGATTTGCACTGACACATAGCACTAATCTCTGCCCAGTAAAGCCATCATTCTGTTAATGGCACACTGTTGTGCTGTTTGAATTCAGCCCATTTCCCATACCCAAAAGATTTAAAGATAATACTTGAGTGCCAGCAACACAATCTCATCCTTTCTGACTGCCGCACCTTTCTAAGCCAAAGAATGAACAGAGTTACCATGATGGACCCTAAGAAAACTAAACAGAGTGCAAGAAAGGGATCAACTACAGTCTGCCACTGTAAGGTGGAATACACTTGCCTTATATTTGCACCTTCCTATCTCTCTCACATGCATGGTACTGCAGCCAAAAAATCTTGCCACAGAAGATACATGTGAGGGCTGCTCTGAAAGTAATGCCTCTCATTTTATTATGTTGGTACATGACATCAGAGGTGGTATGGCAGTAGAGGTTAAGTCTTACCACCAATATTCTGTTCCATGTTGTTGCCGTGTGACAGATGGAAGCAGAGGAGCAGTCTGACAAAATCGTGCCTGACATGGAAGTCTGTATGGAGCAAAGGTGTGTCATTGAATTCCTCCATAGGGAAAAAATGGCACCCACTGACATTCATTGATGCTTGCAGAATGTTGATGGACACCAAACAGTGGATGCGAGCACTGTGAGGCAGTGGGTGGTGTGCTTCAGTGGTGGCAACAGTGACAGTGGATCACCTTCGCTGGTAAAGATTTTTATGAGCATGGCATGCAGGCTCTTGACCATTGCTGGTGAAAATGCATAGCTAATGGTGTTGACCATATTGAAAAATAGCATTTTGTAGCTGAGAATTTGCCTATCAAATAGTATTATTGTACTTTTTGCATCTGTTGTAGTTTCTGTGGAAATAAACAGGAGGCATTACTTTCAGAGCAACCCATGTATATGTAGGCTGTCTAATGCAACAGAGGCATAATGTAACTGAAGGCAAAACTGAACAAGCTACAGCTCAAAGCATTTGATGATGAGAGTAACAAATCCTTGAAATACATGCTCATGGAACAAGAAGGTACTGTCATTATTTCAAGGCTTTAAAGTTTATGGAATAGATACTGTTGTTTCAACAGGCGACATTTATCTGATTGTATGCCTGACAAACACCTCTCTTTCCTCTGCTGAGCTCCCAGGTACTTCCAAAAATCCCACGAAGAAAAGATTTTATGGACTGAGAAGTCTTTGCATCTGAAGAACCAGACACTTTCCAGTAGTGAGGAGGAACACGACAAGTTTCTTTCTGATCTTCACAGACTTTACATCAGCCTTGGCTACCTGCCCTCCTAAAAGGAGCTGCAGTAAAAGCAACTTCCCAAAAGTTGGTTGCGCATCAAAGAAGAGGTGTGTCATGGTGTGCTTTGTTGAAGGTCACATGTCTAGGTTGCAGGACATCATTAACTGTTTAAAATAACAGCATAAAAAATGTTGGAGTGTAGGGAATGGGATCTCTTGATATCTGTATTTTGTGTGTCACTTTCTGAAAAGAAGAAAATATGCATTCCTCTCCCACTGAATACAGGCAGCCCTGCAGATTGATTTTGGTCCGTGCCATGAGGTTAATGCTCGGCTTGATCTGCACTGACATGAAAATACCATCTGTGTAACCCCAGCTTGCTTGCTGGGAGAAGAGAAGATACAGGACTCAGCAGCTGGTCTCAGCTTCTCTGGGAAAAGTGTTTGTCTTCAGACCAAGTTTGGATCCAGTTTTATCTGGCAAAAATACCGTAAGTATATCACATGCATACTCCAGAGAAATCTTAGGAAGCTTACTGGAAGTTCAATTCATATGTTGAGGCTGTTACTTGAAAAGCATCAGGAAAAACATAAACTGTTCTTATTTCAAAATTGTTGAAGGAAATAAGTATTTGATATAATAATTTGTAACTGTTGTATTTTCCATGGAAATAAAGAGGAAGCATTACTTTTGGAGTGACTTATATATAACTCACATAATTATAATTAATTTCTCTTTGGTTAGTATACAATTAATAGTTTTTTCCCTTAAAATCTATGACAGAAAGCTGATTCCCTACTTGGTAAGTAGGACACGGTATTGAATCTTTCCATAAGCATACAAGCAAAATAGTATGGCTTGTGTATTATTACGCAAAGGGGGGGGGCTATGCTCAACTATACTGTCAAAAGAAAAAAAAGGAAACCATGCTTGTCCTAGCAGAAACAACCCTCCATATAGTGTCCTTTCATGATATACCAAATATATATATATTTTACCTTAAAGATAAGCACATACTCTGCCAATTTATTTAAAAAGAAATTGAACTCAGTAAATTGATGTTAATCAATCCACACTCCCCGAATTTCATGGTGGCTCTCATGAAGCTTAAGAGCAGGAGCAGAGCCATAGGAGATCTCTGGCACAAAGCATCCCTTCAGTTTCTCAGAGCGCCCACTCCACGCTGCACATTTCGCAGTGCTGTCTGGCTCTGCCCGTGCTGCTGCACCACATGTGGCTGCATGGAGATCCCGAGGTGACACGGTCAGTTTGATGAAGTATACAAAAGCTTTTGGCACTGCATATCTGCAATATCATGGACAGTCAAGGAGGCGCCTGTTATAAAAATACACAGTGAAACACAACTGGAGGACTGCTCTTTCTCAAAGGCTAACGTAATGCATTCCTTCTGTTTAGGCTCATTTTCCAGCCTTTCACATTCTTTGTGAACAAGAGTTATAAAACAAGCCTGATGCAGGCCAATTATTTTTACTTTGAAGGCCATTAATCAAGATTGACTAAGAAAATGAAGACAGCTAAGCAAAATTTCATATGTGACTAGAGTGAGATTAAAATAAAACCAGATGGGGATGGACAGAGATGTTAAGCTGCTTTCTCTCCCCCTTCCCTCCCCTTTTTCTTTTTTTGACTCATGTAATAAATGTCTTTTACAAATTACAGCACTCTTATTTTCTTACAGTAAATCAAATTGGGTCATAATGTACAAGTGGTCTCATTGCTGAAATGTCAAAAATAGAACCCGCCTTGGTCTTCCAAAGTAATTCCTCAAATCTAAACCAGCAGTGTGGCCTGAAAGTCTATAAATCATCTACCTGGATGGAGATCTCTTTTAAGGTAACATAAGGTGCCCATTGCTGATAGACATATTTTGCAAGCCCCCAACAAGAGCAGTTCTTTGATGTCTGTAGCATGCAGTCAAGTTCAGGAGTCTGAATTTGCAGGTCTTACAAACAGTGTATTTCTACCAAATTGCAGAGAATTTCTGGAGCCAGGGATTTTTCTAAACATCAATTAACTTTGAATCAAGGCCAACCAGTAGCTCTATAAAGACCCTGCAGAAGCTTGCATAATTTTCACAAAACCCAGTTTTCGTTTGTTAGATGAAAAACACTGTACAAGCTGTAGAGATTATTTTGAGATTTCAGGACGCTCCAAGAAAAGGAAGATTCAGAAGGATGGATAAAGATACAGAAGAGTAGCCAGGAGGATTTTTAGGAAAAGTATTTATTACCAAATCTCTTAGTTAATTCAAAACAAGATTTTTTTTGTAGTCAGATTTTGTAGATGTATATTTTTGTAATTAACCTCACTCATATCAGTTCCAGAAGTACATTTATTTAAACACTATTATCTCACCATCAAGAGAAAAAAATAATTCATCAGCATCCCACTAGAGGACCTGAGACATCCTAACTTTGCTGCCACATCCTCAGTTTTCACTGTGCTTGAAAAGTTAACTGGGCCAACCCCTATGAGAACATCTTCTTTTAGGGAAGGGAAGGCCATGCACATGTAACTTGGAATTTTGCAAACTCTCTGCATGGATGTTTCCCCAACTCTTTTCTGTATCACCTACACTAATTCATTTAAACCTATGCCTTTCTTCCACCCACTGCTTATAATGTTGTAAAAAAATGGTCTGGAAGGAATCTCAAGGGATCATTTAGGCCATCCCCTCCACCAAGAAAGGACTAGCTGTTACTAAATTATACTTGAGAGATGTTTGTCCAACCTGTTTATAATCTTTGTGTGGTGGAGTTTGTAAAGGCTTCCTAGGCAATCCACTCTCTTACTAGCACAGAAAGCGTTCCCTTAATCTCTCTTTTAGTGAGAACTATTGGTGATAGGTAGACGGTTGGACTGGATGATCTTGTAGGTCTTTTCCAACCTTGGTGATTCTATGATTTTATGATACTTTTCCTAAAAGTTAAGCTCAGTACTTGTTTTGGACATTGACAACAGTTTATTACTTTTCTCTTTACAGCTACATTTGAAGGCTTTTCTTACATCCATCCAGTTTGCTTCTCCAGACTAAACAACACCACTGACTTCAGCCTTCCCTTGCAGGTCATGTTTTCCAGACCCTCGATTGCTCTTGCTCCTCTCCTTGGAATCTTTCAGACTGATTTGCTTCTTTCTTGAAATGCAGTGTTCCAAACTGGACAGAGTGCTCCAGCTGTGGTGTGAGACCAGAAGGACTATTTTATGTTTCTTACATATGCCAGCATTGTTTATACATCCCAGCACGATGTTTGGGTTTTTGGCAATGTTCTGACCTTACTGACTCGTTAATTTTATGTTCAGTCTGGCCCACAGCTTCTTCTCTGAAGGGCGGCTGCTTTGCCATCCACCTCCCATCCTGCTGCCCATATCTCCTCACCAAGTTGTACTATTGCTTTAGGCCTTTTCTCCATATTTTGTCAAGATCATCCTGTGTTTTAATCCCCCAAAGTCTCTGCATTTCCTGCTGAGTTAGTATCCTCTGCATATTTAGTATTCTACCATTAAGAATCTTAAACTAATTAATAGCACTTGCCCCAGGACACAGCTTGGAGATTCATCCTCCTAGTCAGACAGTGAACTGGTGATAACCACCTTCTTGGTATGGTTTCACAGGGAGTTACACATCAGCAATATATCCCTCACTATATTTGTTGAATACTGTGTAAGACAGTGTCAAAAACCCTACTGAAGTCAAGATGTATGACATGTACTTCTTTGTTCTATTCAGAAAACCAATTAACCTTAATTTACTACTATAGTGGGTTATATGGCATGTTTTGTGCTCTTTCACTCATTCATTTCTCTGATATCTTGTATGTAGATGTTCACAGGAGCCTGTTGGACATTTGTGGACTTTCTTTTTTCTGTTGAGGAAGTGAATTTAACTGTTTTTGAATTCCATAAATCCACTTTTCTTGTTTTATGTTTAAAGGTGATGATGATCTATCATACCATGCTTCTAGGAGTAGTAGAATATTCTGACGTAACAGGCAGCCTGCTCCCTGTACCTTGAAGATCAGATCCTCCTTATATTATTTCTTCATCAGGACCCCATTCTTTCCTCCTCAGATCTCTTCCCACAGTTTGTTTGTTTATCGGTTTTTTCACAGCACTTTTCTGTTCCAGGTTATTTTCTCTGTCAGTTCTCTCTTGCTGTCCTCTTTCATATCCAGCTAAGTAGAACTCAGTTCAGCATCGTTCAAGTACAATTTAAGCTTTTGAACCCAAGGTATTTGAGGTGCTTTAGTATAAAGGTTAATTCACCCAATTCCTGCTTTTCATATTCAAATAACTTCATGAGCAGTAGATCACACAGTTGTCTCTGGGGGGAAAAGTGCTTAGGAGCACAAAGAAGCTGTGCACTCTGCCTTGTCTTTTCTCAGATCAAAGAGATGTGAGTGCTGCTGATAGCAGCTTTCAAGTGATGTTACTGGTGGGGAAATTCAGTGCCCATCTTCCTGGATGCTTGTTTATCTCACGTTCCCTTTCCTTAATTTAGCTAAACATATACCTAGGTCAATCTTCCATTGTCTATTGCCCTTGGTAATGCCGTTACTCGCCTCATTTCCCATGCCTTAAACAGAAAGGAATAAAAATGCAGATGTGCTGTTATTACAGCATACAGAGATGGATGAAGCAAAAGACAGAGACCTGGTTCTGACCTCCACAAAACCACAGTATTTGTACATTAAATGATCTCTGCCCTGAAAAATTCAAGCAAGTAAAAGGACATTTTAAAATAAGAAGCTAAGCTACTGCTTAAACTTTCCCTTTTGTAAGAAGGTACTTTGGATTAATCCCATTCCTCCTCTGGCTCAGAACCTTGTTACATTCATTTTTACAGGGTTTTCTGGGAAGCTGAGACTTTCCTGAAAGCAGATACAATGGAAAAACCCAGCCTGCCAGGGCACAACTTGGCTCACCTCTTGGCATACGCCGGAGCTGGTTCTCCAGCTATGGCAGCTGCCCTCCTCCTTCCGAATCCATCACTTCAACTCTCTCTGATGCTTTCTGCCACAAACTCGTTTTTCTTGATAAACAGAGCTGCAAACACAACCTCCTGATGAAGAAAGGTGTTTATCTATTTTTGTAAATAACAGCTGTGTGGAGTTGGTAGAATGTTCATTTCCCAGAATTTCTATGTATCACCACAGCAAGCTGCAAGTGTTCTTTAAAAAGGATTTTTATTAATGTGGCGTACTTGTTATTTTGGTCTGTTACATATTCTGTTTGAGGGTGATGGAAATCCAGTTTCTCATTTCTGAGGAAATCTTCTGTCCCAAGCTCTGTGGGGCCGTCTCACCAGCAGAAGAGAGCAACAATTGCTTGAACACCGCAGCAGTACTGTAGTGCTTTTGGGTACCAAAGTGGGACAGCTTTCATTCACCAGATTAGCTCCAACCCACATACCTCAGGATGTGACTGTTGGACATGCCCTCAGAACAGGAGGAAGATTCGTCCATTTTCTTATGCTTCTCCTTTATTAAAAGTTCAGCATCTCTCCCCAGTGCTGACCATAATGTTCTCAGAGCACCGCACAGAAGGTCCGCAGCCAAACTGTACTCAGCTCTTTGGTGATTGAAACTTTCCAGGTGCCCTCCAGAGCTCAGCCTGCTCTCTAGACAGCAACACCTGCTTGTGAGCACTGTGCACTGCTCCGCTTCCCTGCTCAGGTGTTTCCTTTGTCACATGTACCAGTAACGATCTGCAGATGGGCTGAGCTGCCAGCCAGTGCATAGCTCCAAGGCTGCCTCGGAGAGGAAACACTGAATCCAGATGAGATTTAACCAGCAGCATCGCACAGGCTGTCCATTTAAAATCATCATCCACTAGCACAGAGTGCAAAAGACTTTTCCACAGTGTGTGGTGGGAGACCCTGCTACTCCAAAGCAGTGGTAAACAGCTAAAAAATATAAAATAAATCTGTGTTCACTAATACTCACTGACGATTCATTTCAGAATGCCAAAGCATTGTGATTCTGCTCTTGGATGGTTGTGGCTAAAGAGATTCTCCTGCCTACTCACCAGATACACATTTTACAGCCTAAGCTGTGCAGCTCGCTGAGGTGTTTCAGCCAATGTTAATGAAGTGGAATTTATGGCAAAGGTTGAAAGATGGAATAACAAAGCAGGTAATTTGCTGTAAAGAAGTATGGAGTTTGTGGTCTGTTTCCATTCCCAGAGGTAAGGGGAGGGAGGGAAACCTAATATGTAATGCATAAAAGTCCCAAGGCTTGAGTTTGGTTCAAAGTGCTGCTTTGAACTCCTTGTGCAACCTTGGGCAAGGCACTTTTAGTTATCTAGGCCTCCATTTCCCAGTGAGTGGCTGTAGATTAAGATCAGACACGGTGGCAATGAGCTGTGTAGAAAATCTTGACATGGAAAAACACCTCAAGAGGAAGCTGTGAAGTTATTTCATAGTAGTTTGGAAGTAGACAGAACATAAGTCTGTATTTCATTTGAAGTGCTTGTAGGGGGTTTTCAAAGGCCTTATGCTGAGTCTAGCGGACAGCTTGTTTAGGACCCTAAGGAAGTCTGTGAAAATTTCAAGTTTCACAATATGGGTTGTTGCTGGCTTCATTATAGAGGCTGGACTGCTAAAACGGGTTGTAAGAGCACACAGCTGGGTCTATTTTACTGGAAGTCTGGCTCCAAACACGTCCTGCTCTGCTTCCTGCTCTAGTCCACCAGTCTTCAAGCAGATTGAATCTTCTCTGGGAAAGTCCTGGGCTTAACCAAAGAAAGGGTTCAGCTGCCTGTGATCTCACGCAATAGCTATGTCTTAGCCTATGGGTGTCTGACCTTTTGCTTGACGAGGCTGCACTGAGTGAACAGGAATTGTCTTAGGCTGCACATACATAGGCTGCTCGGAAAGTAATGCCTCCTGTTTATTTCCAAGGAAACTACAAGTGATACAAATAGCAAAATAACATTATTTGATAGAGCAAATTCTCAGCTACAAAATGCTATTTTTCAACAAAGTCATCACCATTAGCTATGCATTTTCATCAGCAATGAACAAAAGCCTGTTTGACATGCTCGTAAAACACTTCTCCAGTGGAAGTGAACCCCTGTCACTGTTGCTACCACTGAAACACACTGCCACCCCCTCACTGTGCTCACATCCACAGTTTGGTCTCCATCAACATTCAGCAAGCATCAGTGTATGTCAATGACTCCCATTTTTTCCATGTGGAGGAATTCAATCTTTGCTCCATACACGCTTTCCATGTCAGACATCATTTTGTCAGATTGGCCCTCTGCTTCCATCTGTCACACAGCAACACAATGTAACAGAGTATTGGCAGGAAGGTTCAACCTCTACTGCTATACCACCAACATCTGCCTCTGACATCATGGGCCAACATAATAAAATAGGAGGCATTACTTTTGGAGCAGCCCTCATAAAATATAAAGTTAATGTATATAAGTAACAAAACTTATTTTAATCTCTAATAATTTTTTATGAAGACAAAAAAAAAGAGCACAACATAAACACAAAACTTGTGGGACATGTGACCTTGCTTTTGTGAAATTAATGCATAAATCTCTGGTTTGATGGCAGTGGTTGCAATTCTTTCAAGGTGTTCATCAGAGATTTCTGATGAAATCTTACTCCTCCTGTACTTCATCTGTTCACCAATGTATGTAGTGCCAGAAAGCAATGACATGAGTAAGGCGTGATTGTGAAGCAAGGAATGTTTTCCTCTGGTAAACGGAGTTGCAAATATACAAAAAAAGGATGATTTTTATTGCAATCTTGAAACTTGTTGTCAAATTCCTCTATCAAAACAGAAAGCATGGCTGCATATTTTTCTCTGTTCACAGGACTGTGTTTAGCCAATGTATTAAAATGCATACAATTTTTTGCCATAACTTGACTTGGCACTGTGCTGGACCATCCCTGTGTCCTGGTTTCTGCCCAAACAGAGTTAAAAGGACAGCACTGTTTGGTTATTGCTGAGTGATGGGTGGGCACCTGGGGCTGGGCCAGGTTGCTCGGCAGGTATTATTTAGTATCATCACATTATACTTTTTAAAAAATTTTCTCCTAAACATATTTAAAAAACGTTGTATTTGCTCCTGTTTAAGGCAACCTCAAATCTCCAACTACCCTGCCAGGCAGTAGCTCTGCTCCTGAGGTACATTTTGAAGCCATTCTTACAGCGCTAAGAACTCTATTTTCTCTAGCAAATGACTCTTACTGAAGAATTGCTTCTGAAGCTCTTCTGGTTCCTACCTTGACTCTTTGCTTTGCATCATATTTTAGCCTAAACAAATATTTGCTGACTTTAGCTTCTTGTTTCCTCCTGAAGATGTTCCACCAGTAGGTACTGACACACTTATTTATGATTATGGCTAATAGATTTACCAGATATCAATACAAAGATGCATTTTGTCTCCTTAGTGTGTAGATTTATAATGAAGAACTTTTGTGAAAAAAAAAAAAATTCTCCAATCACTATTCATTTGGAATGAATTCTGAGGCAATTAATTCCATCTTCTCCTGGATGGATGAGTTCTTATAAAGAAAGAGAATAAAGGAGTTTTATCTCTTGTGGAGAGGTAACAGTTCACTTTAGGATAGAAGATAAAAAGGATTATGGAATTTTAGAAATATTTTCTTTCTTCCCTCTGGGCTGCCCTCTTTTCGCCTATGGCATCACTGCTAAATATCTAGGCTTCATGCAGAGCTGACGTGTAATTTTCTATCATCATAGTCACACAAGGTAATATTTGCATTTGCAGTCCTAGTTAGGAAGAGTACGGTCAGATACTTACCTGGCTATTTTAAATGCTTTTTCCATATGATGTCTCATACCAGGGAACATCAATTAAGAACCCCTTTCATGCTTTACCAGACAATGATCTATCCAACACTAAATTCACTATTTCCACTAATTGGGCATAAAGGTGAACACTCCAGAGCACCTCACTTCAGGAGTCTTTGTGCACACAGCTCAATTGTCATTCAGATATCTCTGGCTCATGAGCACAAACACACTACGCAGAAATCACAGCATAGACTGAGCTGTCTGCCTTCTCAAATCTTATCTTTTCATTGAGCGATCTCTCCCCAGCATGTCCTAGTTCTCTTTTTAGACATATATTTATCTTCCACACATATAACTAATCTATACTCCAATGATGTCCTGAACAATGACATGAAATGTTGCATATAGCTCTATCAGCTTGGAGCACCTTTCAGCACAGATCTGGAATAAGGTTTGAACTCATGCCCGTGATATGGAGTACAGTATTTAAAGCATCCACTAGTACCCCAACCACACCATGAGAATATAAATGAATACTGTCAGTCTGAGAATACAGCACTCTTGAGTTAAGTCTACTTCGTGAGCATCACCACCCCGACAGAACTTCTGCTATCTTGAACTGCTTCTGAGTAAGAAAATAACCTCTGAGATGAAAGTGAGAAAGTGAACTACATATGGATATAACAAAAGAATACGGAAAAGGACTGTACAAGCATCTGGAAAAAATCAAGTTCACCCCTGCTTAGATTCTTCCAAAATAAGATTCTTAAGGGTTTTATTGGGCACCTGAGAAATGTCTCACAGTGAGGTTTTTCACCTGGTGGAAAATGCTGGAGGTGCCAGTTGCAGAGCAGCCATCAACTCTATCACACCTACTTATTTTCTTGTTCTGTAGGCAAGTGGTGGGCTGGTATTTCTTGAGGCCAACTCTGTTTGCTCGAAATTTCATCCTGTTCTCTTCTTGGCAGCTCCATATTTTCATCAGGACCTATGTCCTCTGTACTGAGAGTAGATAAGTCCTCTCTGTGATGCTTAGCTAAGGACCTTCTGGATACCTGAGCAGATCAGTTATTTGCTTTCTAACCCACTACCCTGTCCTTCAGCAGGACTTCAAATACGGAGGAGTTTGATAACATATACTGACTGCCTATGAATTTCTGTGTGGGGATGTAGTTGCCAGAATTTTTAAGTACTGTGTGTGAGAAATAACTGTAACACTAGTTGGAGGCACTCCTTCATTTGTACCAGGTTTGCAGAGCTTGAGTGTGCCAGCCTTTAGAAAGTTTCTCTCCACACGGCAATTTCTGTCTTGGGTGGGAAAATCAGTGCAAAAGTTTTCGTCAGCATTGCCAGTTCACCATCAGCCTAAATCCACTTTCCTTTAGCATATGCTGGATATTTTTTCTGGTCAAAAATATCTTCATAAACACCAAATCCTGACTCACAGAGTTACTCTGCTCATTTTATATTCGTTTCTGCTGGGCATCAAGGTGCTTTTATTTTATAACTCAGTTGAGATGTTTGAAAGCAGATATACAGAACGATTTCCAGACAAGCACTCTGGCTTGGCAGTCTCTATTCCCAGTGAAGCAAAAGTGAGTTTTACAGATTTCACCGAAGTCAGAGCTACACCAACAACAAATATCTCCAAGCACCTCTCTCCAGCTACCTAGTAGGTGGATACTCTTCCCTTTAAAGAATATGCTGAAGGAAACTGAACATGTATGTAGTGAGATTATCTACTGTGACATCTGTGACATCTAAGATGAATGAATAGTAGGTACTTAAATTGGAATTCAAGAAAGCATTGAGTGAGTCAGACCAATTAATTCAAGGTCTGCTGGACCAGTTAGCCTATGACCCCTTAAACACTCAAAGAGAGGTAGACACAACAGTTAAGTTAAATCCTTATAATGGCAGTCATACCACTTCCATTGATCCTAGAGGGAATCAGGATCTGTTAGTCTAGGTAAGAAATCTAAATTGATCATTGTCCTCTAGAGCAGACAGAGTGATTTACAGAGTTCAAAAAACTCGCTTCAACACTTTAAAAAGTATGTGGGTAAAATTCTGCCCTCCTCCACACCCTTGGCAGGCGCGGTTGGTCCCATAAGATTTTGCAGCTATAATAGAAAAAAAAATGTATTAAATCATACAGGCCACGTCTATATCCCTTTCCTTCTGCCTTCTCTCTCTTCCACCTTATCCTTGTATTCTGCTTTGAGATGCTTTAAGTGTACACATATGAAAATTCCATGGGGATTGTTCTGTTCATCTAATTAATTTTTGCATTGCAAATTAAGAAAAAATAAGGAAGTACAAATCTGTATTGTACCAGGAAATCACTTTTCTTTTCCTGTATATTTCCACAAAAGATCTTTGTTTGTTATTTTTTTTTTTTTTGTAGTTAGATGTAGAACAAGTCCTACATGCAAATTAGTACAACAATCCCAAGCAGATCCACGGGCAATTTTTTTAAGGGAAAAGGTTTCCTTATACATATTCAATGATACAGCAAACTGTTCCTGCATAACAGCTAAGTAATACATATTTCAATAAAATATTTAAGAATGTATTTATGTAGAGGATCTGAACAGCACTAAGATTACTTTTCTTTTGCTTGGGTGGATGTCCAAGTCTGGAGAGGACAGTAATAGACATTTTGCTGAGTAGTATTTTAATAGACCAGAACTGCAAACTTTACCATGCAACATCTTCTCCCAAGGATTTATAGCTTCAAAGCTACCAAAGGCTTTGAGGATGCCCTCTGTGATGCCAGGACATGGTCTGTATTTCCTCTTGCCCACCCCTTTGTGCCAGGTTATCTGTCTACATCTTATCTTGTCAGCTGCTTGCACTATCATCCCACCTCATTTGCTCAACAGTACTCAAGCATCCGCTTCCCCACTTTCTCCTAAGCTACCCCCAGTATTGTTACTGTTTGGTTTCCTGAGAGTTAAACCATTCTGCATGTGAGTGCACTCCATAGGGAGGATGACACAGACACGATGTAGTTTACAGAAGAGCTACCTATACTGAGTGCAGGATGTTGCAGCTGATGGCAGTTGAAAATCATTAATAAGCCTAAGCCACGTCTCTTCCAACTACAGCCCTTCCATGATCCATTCCAGCCTCTGACATCAGATGAACTAGACAGGTTGTATGATTAGCTTCTCTTTTCCAAACTTTTTTCTTAATCCAATTCCATGATACAGATTTTGTTTCTTTCTGCCAGGCCCTTCTCCATTATTCAACATTAGTTAGAGAGATTTAATTTAAATGGGTGCAGAGAAGATATTTAAAGATTGACATGTAGAGTTGTTGCTCATAAAAGCATGAACAAGGCCTTGACAAAATCATGCAACCTGTTTTCTTTCGACAGTTTAAATATTTTCTAGTTTAGCCAATGACTAGACTTACCCAATATTTTATTCATGAAAACAGTGTCAAAATGAGAAATAAGGGCATTCTGCTTCCTCATCTAATTTGAAATATCATCTTGAATTGGAAATGAAACAGTTTAAAAAAAATTACATGCCTCAAAAACATATATTTTTTTATGCCAAGACATTTAATTCCCTCCCCCTTTCAAACTGTGATTTTTTAGACAAGTGAGTTTTTTTCCAAATGCCCTCAACTCCCATGAAATAGTTTCAAAGCATCCTCTCCAGTTATGTCAATCAGTTTCAGGCAGTCTGTAAAGAGACATGACATTTCATAACAATGACATACCAGCCTGGGAAATGATAGGTGGGAAATCATCAGTTTTCTCAAAATAATTTTATTCATCTACACAAATTCACATTATATCTAAAATGTTATCCTCCTTCAACTTAAACTGGTTAAATGCAAGAAATATTAAAAACTGAATTAAAAATTGAAAGGTTTTTTACCTGGGAAAGGTTTCACAAGTAATGAGTGGGAAAAAAAAAAAGTCTGATTTCTCTACCGCTCATGGGTATTTTGATTGAATTTAACACATCCCAAGCTGCCAAAAGCCGGTGCTACTCATATGAAGCAGCACTGCTTCTCCAATTAAAAAGTGGAAGCACAGCTGCTTCCAGGCAAGTGGAAAGGAAAGTTGGCTTGAGTGGCAGCAAAAGAAGAGGGAAAAAAAGAAATAGATGCAATAATTTCTTCATATGAAGTTTTCTGATTTGTTGGGTTTTTTAGCAGTGAGCTTCTGTGGTCACAAGAAGCTGTCAGGACACAGGTGGAATGAATGCTATGAGACATTACTAAAGGAAACACGGAGACATGAACTTCCCCATCCCCACTTTATTTGTTTGTGAATGGGTTTACCAGCTTGCAGTCTCACTTTTCTTCCCTCGGTCTTTTCCTTCCTTGCTAGGAATAATTGTGTATATTAGACCCCTAGAATTCACTTCTTAACAGTGAAAAGATTAACAAAAATTTATTTTAAAGATACCTCAAGAATAAGGCATGTATATATGATGTGCATTCTTCCATGATGTCTGATCAAATAGCATCCAGCACCAGCTGGAGCACTGGTGTCTTCTCATCCTTATTATCTGATGTGCAGTATAGATCTACCACTAGTTGATCTGTCGAAGTTGAGCTGCTATTTGTACACACCAACAGTTGTGGGAAGCAATAAAAATGTACACAGACCTGCCCAACATCCCAAACCATCCACATGCAAATGTCATTGTTCTGACATTAATTATCCAACCAATAAAAGAATACAGAAAGAAACCAACTGTCACAGCTCTCTTCCATTCTTCATCAGACTGCTGGATGTATGTGCTAAAAATAAATGTATAAATAAATAATACAGATTTAAAATGGAGTCTGCAAAAAATTAAAAAAATTAAAAATAAAAGGATGCAGACACCATATTCAAACACATTCAATTTCAAGGGTATATTAGGAGTTGGAATTCACAAACTGTTCTGAACTTTCCCAGCTATCCATAAATCTTTTCTGGGACAAACTCTTCAAGAAAGCACATCCTCTGAAAGTATTTGGAATCGAGATTTCATTTAAACTGAGGATCTGAGACAGTTACAAAACTTGTGACAGCTAATTTAATGAATGATTTTGCTCTCATTTTTCACCAAATATGAGATAGTTTGAGATACATTCCCTCTGCAAGAGAAAAGGTATAAAATAATCCCTATAACCTTGGAATTTTTTGTGGCCTATGTGTATGCACATACCTGTGCTCCATTTTCACTGACTTGCAGGTACGAGTGCTATGGTAATGAGTATATTCTCCAAGCCTGATTCTTAAGCATTGAATATGAGAAGAGAAAGAGGTCAAAGAACAAGATTTATACCAAATAATTTCAGATGGTGAAAGAAGCACAGAGTTTTGTCCATGACTATATACCATCTGGAGTACTGTGTCCCATCTGGAGTACTGTGTCCAGGCCTAGGGCCCCCAGCACAAGAAGGACGTGGAGCTCTTGGAACGAGTGCAGAGGAGGGCGACCAAGATGATCAGAGGGCTGGAGAACCTCTCCTATGAGGAAAGGTTGAGGGAGCTGGGCTTGTTCAGTTTGGAGAAGAGAAGGCTCCAGGGAGACCTCATTGTGGCCTTCCAATACTTGAAGGGAGCGTATAAACAGGAGGGGGATCGATTGTTTGTGAGGGTGGATAGCGATAGGACAAGGGGGAATGGTTTTAAGCTGAGACAGGGGAGATTTACGTTAGATATTAGGAGGAAGTTTTTCACACAGAGGGTGGTGACGCACTGGAACAGGTTGCCCAGGGAGGTTGTGGATGCCCCATCCCTGGAGGCATTCAAGGCCAGACTGGACGTGGCTCTGGACAGCCTGGTCTAGTGGTTGGCGACCCTGCACTTGGCAGGGGGGTTGAGACTTGATGATCTTTGAAGTCCTTTTCAACCCAAGCCATTCTATGATTCTATGATATCAGCTATAGTTAGGAAATCCTTCTCCAAAAGAATGGTCGAGTGCTGGAACGGGCTGCCCAGGGAAGTGGTGGAGTCACTGTCCCTGGAGGTGTTCAAGAAATGTTTAGATGCTGTACTGAGGTACATGGTTTAGTGGGAAATATTGGTGATAGGTGGGCAGTTGGACTGGAGGATCTTGGAGGTCTTTTCCAACCTTGGTGATTCCATGATTCTATGCTTCAAAGATTCAAAGGCAAAGACCTTAAAGACCTGTCAGGCAGATTGAACTTTCAAATCTGCCTAAAGAGCACAGGAACTTAAGCTGTGTTTTTAAAACATGATGCTAGTGTGCAAGAGGAAGGGTTTTCCCAAGACAATTTGGCATCCATAATGGCAGGTAGATGTCAAGTGGGATTTTCAGAAATGCCCGAATCCCACTGAAATCAATATGCAACCAATCTCGAATGTTACTTCACAGTGGCAAGCAACCTTTCTGATGAGTGAATGTGATAGAAATAAGCCCTAAGCCAAGTCTCTTCTGCCAGTGTCTGTTACATATTATAATACGGACCATTTCAAAAAGTTCACTGCTATATCAGTATTTTAGATGTGCTTGGAATATTCTTGTGTGAACTAAGAAAAAATAATCTGACATCTTAGTGCTAGGAACATGGACACAGGAAATCCTAATGCTGACATGAAAAAATCTACATTATTAATGTTAATATCCAGACCCCAAACAATAGCTCTCTTATCTGCGGAGTAGAATGACAACTATTTGTGACTGCTTTACTGTTAGAAAAATCAACAGCAAATGATTACTGTAAGGCCTTATAAAGTGGAAAGAAAGAAAATGTTATGTTTGTTGTCATTTTTAATTAGATACATATTACCATTTAAAAGCTTCATTTAAAGTACAAAGAACACAAAACAGCAAACACATACACTCAAAACAACAGCAAAAACGCAAACATAATACTTCAGCAGTATTTCTGTTCCTTTAATTCTATGTCTGTCTTGAAAAACATATGAAAATTAAGAATGGGCTAACAGAAGTTATTGTTAAGTAATGTATTCTCCATTAAAAATATTATAAGGGACTTGAGTTATTTGTGAATTTAAATGTCATTCCAAAAAAGAATGTGATTAAAAAATGAATTAAAAACTTAGGAAAACATTTTTTTTGGTATTTTGTAATAAATATTTGATATAAGTGTTTGAAATGAATACATGATATTAAAAAAAAAGCGTACACAGAAAAGTAAAGTAATTCCAATTAAAAAATAAATAAGGAGAAAATACTTATTCTGGTAAAAACAGTAACAATTCCCAAGCCCCTCCTTCTCTAAACTCAGAAAGTAAATCAGAAGGAATGTTGCCAACATTATTTTATGAGTAATAGGTTTTACTGATATAATTATTTTTATTTGCTGAAATGGATAAGGTTTTCCTTGGCTTGATCTATATGAAATGTCTGCCCTCCAGCTTCCAATTCCAATACAAAATTAAATACCAAAGTATTTACAAAAACAAAAAACTAAGAAAACAAACACCAATAAAAAGAGTAAATAAACAACAGCAACAAAAAAAACCCACATCATTTCTTATCCATAGCTAATAAGGTGTCGAGAGAGACAGAGCCAATAGTCATTTTTCCAAACACTTGGATGCTACGAAAAACATTCAGAGATTTGAAGGCTTCGCTCCTATGCATCCTTTTGAAATGCTGACTTGATGGTACTTATCTGAAGCAAGCCCTTACAAATAAATTTTTCAAAACTACATTTGTGAAGTGATGCCCAAACTTCTGAATAGCAGTTTGGTTTACGGATAGTCATTTGCAGTTAAAGGATTTTTACCAACTCACTTTAGTGGGTGTATAATGTATCTCTTGGGCTGTCAACAGGGTTTGCTATCCTGACAGCCATCTAAATGCAAACCTGGCTGAAGACCCACTCTCTTTAGGAAATAAAAAGATTTGCTGGTGAAGCTCCGTTAGCAATCCTTCTGGTGCAGACGTAATGCATATTGACAAGTGCATGCTTTGTGCATCCCTCGGATGAAAGAAACTATTTTGGCAAAAGGATTTGATGTTTCAACTAGGTATGTTATGGAATCTGTCCGTGTAAAAGTGTTATAAAAATAAACTACGCGGTCAGCTCACACTGCAGTACTAACAAAAGTTGTGAAGAGCAGATCCGGAGTAAGTAGAGCAAAAGATCATTTGGGGAGGGGCAGAGGAAGCTGTTTGAGATAACTTCAGGTGAAACAAAGCAGACATCAAGAGCTGTGAGCCTGTGCCAGGCAGACCTGCGAGGTTTCTCTCTGAAGCCAGGAGTGCTGAGGCTTACAGGCTTTGAGCAACTTCAGTAGTGTTGGGATTGCGATCTGACCTTGTTAGCCAACCTGAGGGCAGGCTCAGACCCCCACTGTTCATCATTACAGGCAAGGTGTTGCCAGATTTAAATAGGTACCCTCAAAGGGAAAGGAGATTGGTACATCAAAGCACTATCTCTAGTTTATTTAACGTGGACTGACCAAATGGCAGGTCTTTTTCATGTTTTAGACCAGAACTGTAAGCAATTATATCTGTATCATTGTAACTGATACTGCCAAGCCTGTATACTTACCAAGATCTCTTTCATCTTGTTTACTTTATATGGCATTATCACCCCTAGGAGTTCACATTGCTTTAACAGTTTTCAAATGTTTTATAGACATATTTGGTCTCTAGGGAGGAAGCAAGGTACAGAAAATTAATACTCAGTCCCATCTAGATATGGACATCTCAGGGCAGTGCTGCCTTTATCCGCTGCTTTAGCAATATTGTGAATGGCAGGTTCTTTTTAAAGCTTAAGAAAATACGTGTATCAAAGCAACAGACGAGTAAAGCAGCAGAAATACAGCATATTTCCAAAGTCCTGCTAAGTCAGATCTGAGAATGATACACTAAAAACAGAGCTAAGGAGAGCAGAACTAAAGATCTTCTCTGCAGGAATCTACAGAAAGCTAATGTTATTTAACATCCACTCATGCTACTTCTGCAAACCAAACCTGAAAATACCCCTTCCTTTCAGCAGCCACCTGAAATGTTATTAATGTTTCCTAAAAACTTCTTTGGGGCAGCTGTGGAAACGGTGTCCCGAAGCTGTGCAGCACTTGCAGTGTGGAAATCAGCCCTTCCCTCCAGCTGCTGTGGCCACGTTTCCCCATACAGGGACCATCCTCCTTGCTAGGGGGGCCAACTGCCTTCTCTGCAGGAGGGCTTCAAGCTGAGTGTAGCAAACCAAGCTTGGAACGTTGCCTCTGCACTGCACACAGCACCACGGCTCTCGGAGAGGATGAGTATTTCAGACCACAGAGAGGAACTCCTCCAGGTCCCTGCATTGCTTTCAACAGCGTTTCATACATGGCCAAACTGTCTAGCACTGAAACAATTCTTTCTGGAGTAACTTCTTTCTGTCATAGAACAGAAAATGTCCAGAGAAGGGAAAGACAGGGGAGCAGATAAAGTGTCTTCTGCGCATACTGACAGCTCAGCAAGTGACAGCCCCCACTCAAGTGTTAGCCAGCACCTCAGAGCCTTTGCCAAAGGACTTTCAGCCAAGAAATTTGCTCTGTGAGAACATTTAATTTGTTCAATGGAGAAAGGAGAGCCAATAAACATCCTAATCAATGCTCTGAGAAGGCACCTCTTCTATCTAGAATGATACCATGAGCCTGGACCCATCCCCAGGAACATGATTTACAGAGACTTCATCATCAGTGCCTGTGGACTGTAGATACCTCTGTTTATTATACAGATGAACGTGAAAATAGTTCTTCTACTTAGGTGGAATTTATTTGTCTGTGCTAGGCCCTGCTGTAGGGCAAAACTGCTTAGTGCTCTCCCTTTCAACTTGGCCTGTCCAAAACTGAGGTTGGTGATGATTTTCTTTCATTTTTTGCTTCCAGTCTCAGTGTGGCCTTTGGTTTCAGTATATGAATCCAGAAGGCTGAAGGTCTATCAGGAAAAGACAGTGCAAACAGAACCCCAAGGCTGCTCTAATTGGTGGTGTGGAGCACCCTCGGTCCCTGGACCTCTCAGGA
This sequence comes from Numida meleagris, assembly GCF_002078875.1. NCBI lineage: Eukaryota > Metazoa > Chordata > Aves > Galliformes > Numididae > Numida > Numida meleagris. The sequence goes on from NC_034410.1 coordinate 123,980,534, forward strand.
GCGGCAGGTCACTCACTACCTTTCTTTCTGCCACACTCTGCTCAGTCCCAGCTGTGGAGAAGAACAGAGATTTGCACTTGTTCAAAACCAGCAAACAGGCATTTTGCATGCTTATTTCACAGCTGATTCCCACACTCTAAGAAAGTGCAGCATAAGCTGGAAGGAAAGGCAGAGCCCATCCACTGCTTTAGATGTACAGGCTTCTCTGTGTATATGACAGCCCTGATCAGCAGATTCCCTATCACACAAATAAACACAGTGCTTTTTGCAGCTCATCAGCTAAGATGTTAGTTGAGTTTGACCCTCTCTTTTAAAGCTGGTTTGAAAACAAAGAGTGGTATTATTTTTCTTGGGATCTTAGTGGCTGCACACTATTCAGAATGAGAAGACTCTGCTGTCATGGCCAAAAGATTCACAGATGTTTTTTCAGTACCATTTATATGGTTGTAGTGCTTCAAAATAGCAATAAAGATACCTCCCTTCTTTTTTTTTTACCTCACTCTTTTTCTATTTATGTTGTACAAAAGGTGGAAACTCTTTTAATTGTCTCATTAAGTAAAAGCCAGCTCTGTTGATGTGTGCTGCAGGCTCTGTTGGCTACCTTAAATACTTCAGCTATGCATAATGCAAGCTCCTCTCTGCTACTGTGTCATCTCTCCTGCCAAAGGCTGAGCAAGTTTATCGTGGGAAAAATGGAGTCTCACCAGTGTGAGAGCTGGAGGATCCATATCTGAGATAGAAATTAGGAAAGAAAAAAGTGCATCAGTCTTTAAAAGGGCATTCATATTATCATTCTGTCATGGTTTTGTGATTTTCGATTATTGGTATTCCACATCATAACATCATGTAGTGAATGTACCTGGTTCTCAGAAGAGAAGGACTACTACATTCCCCAGGGTACTTTGCTCCTCTGTTACCATTTCCGGACAGAAGGAAAAGATAAAAACTTGCAGATCACGAGACCTCGGCCCTTTTTCCTCCCATCTCTCGTCTTGGCAGCACCTCGCTCTCCAGCCGTCTTACTGTCGGTAATAGAGTAAGGCCTACCTTGATTTTGGGACATTCTCTCTCTCTGTATTGGATTTATCAGCTCAAATTGTAATTATATTGTATTATAGTGTGTTGTTTTGCATTCTGATATCTTATTTAGTAAATTAGTTTGTTTCTCCTCAGATTGTTGCTGTTGTTCTTTGCTCTCAGGGCCATCTCCTTACCCTTTTTCTCTTTCCCCTTTTCCCGGGGTGTGGGTCCGTGGGCCCCCCGTCCCATTCGTCATGGAACCAGGCTGAATGCCTGTAAACCGCTGACACATTCAAAGGAAGGTCGGGCAATCAGTGTGCTGTACAGAAATGATGGTGCAAGATATGCAACAATTAAAATGTATTCTCAGTAATATCTCTTGTAAATGATGCATTACTCAGAGTCTGATTGTCAGGGACAACCATTTCTCCTAAGGAGTCAATAAGCACATAACAAAAGCCAACACCTCTGCAGCACAGCTACCTTGATTTCTCCAGACCAGTGAAACTAATCTTGCCACGCACCTCGACTGGAGAAAATTCATCTCTCAGTCAGATCACTTCCAATGTGATTGTACATGGGGTTACACCAACTTATACTGCTCATAAGACAGTGGGCAGGGAATGGGAGAAGAGAAAAATTCAGCAATGAACAGAAGGATTAGGATCTTACTGCTCCAAAGCTTGAATTACTCTGTGAAGTTGTTGTTCAGTATCATTAACAGGTAAACACTGAAAGTTCAGAACTCTGCTTTCCTGTGGCCAAATCCTCAAGCACCTAAGGCAAAAGAAGTTACAGTGTTGATACTCATCAAAAATGTAATGGAATGTGTGGTTTTCAGGAGCTTAATGATCTAGCTCAGTGAAAGGCCTGATGAGCACCAGAGCCAGGCAAAAGAAAGACGAGGGACCAGTTGGCTATGAGGGGAGCAAGCAAAAGGGGCACAACCTCCCACTGGGCAAAAGTTAAATCACCCCAGATTCACTCTCAGAACAAAAGGAATTAAGGTGAAGGGCAGAGCAAGAAAATCAGCAGCAAGGTTTTAAAGATGCTGGTGGTGACATGCTGACTGGGTTCCAATGATCTCTCATTACCCACACTGACTTTTGCACTTAGATGCAGGAAGAGCTGTGAGTGCAGCAGCCTCAGAGGGAGCTGGAAGGAGGAAGGAAGGGACAGAGAAAGGAGCAGGAGGAGTTGCTCTTGCAGCACTGATTCTGGACAATTTCTCATATCCTTTGATAGAGGAAACAGCCTCTCTGGGGAAATAGGGAGCTTTTGATATTTGATAAAAGAACTTATGAATATTTTGATATTTCACCCTACCAGTGACTCCTATGCACAGGAAATGTCTTATGGGAAGCAGAATAAAGCAATCATCATCATATTTCAAGTAGCACTAGCTAACAAGATTCTCAAATTACTAAAAATGTTCCTCTGGCTAATATAGAGCCTATTAGTGAAGTATTATATTATTTGTCAAGAATGCTTTATAACACTGTCCATGCCTACCTACATGAACTAGAAAAGTATGGTCAGCAGTTTGCTAGCAGAATTCGTAGTTAGATGCTATGCTGCGGCACACAAGTTGAACAAGGATTAAAAAACACAGTAGACCCCTCTGAGCCATCTCCATTCTCCATCTACCTCTCTTTTGTGGTCATCTGTTGTTCTGCAACATGATGTGTGAAACAGTACCAGAATGGAATAGCACCAGAGTGGATGGCAAAACCAACATTGGGAATATGGATATTTATCCCTCCTTCCAGCCACCTCCATCTTATTCTAGGGGTATGTTATGCATTTTCTTCTATGTTCTGCTCTGTGACCACTGCTGCTTTACAAAAGCAGAATTCTTCTGAGCATCATCAGCACTTAGCGTGGCCTTGACTTGACCATCTGGAGGTTGGTAGAGGCATCAACAACACGTACCCATCACAAGAGCTGGCTGGAGGCTGGGAGCCACTTTTTGGCTGGAGCATAAAGCCCAAATCAGAGGTAACCTTGCATGGTAAGGGAAGAATTTCCCTTGTGGTGGGGGCTTGATATTTAGACATGGGGAGGTCAAATTTAGGCATAAATGAGTAAAATTGTGGCTGAACAGGGCTGAAGTGTGCAAAACCTCTTCTAGAGGCAGCTGAGCTAGTTTGTTCTCCAGCACTAACCTGGTCTGCAAAACATTCCAGGAAAAATTAAAATGTACAATATTTTCTTTAACAGAAGTCCTTTTTTTGTAACAAGTCAAAACCACAGATTGTTAGTGATACTGTTTTCACTAAACACTGCAACACCAGAAAACATCAACGGAGCTCATAAAGCGCCCATGTGACAGGGCAAATATCTTCACCAATCTCCAGCTTTTTGATTGCAATAGTCATCTGAGAGGGTGACTGGAAATTCAACAGCTACAGTGCTGAGTGCTATTGAATTCTGCAATTATTTCTGCTTTTTAACTTTGATACAACGTATGGGTTCATGCAAAGTCTCACTGTGGGCTTCCATGCATAGGCCAAGAGCTGCTCCTGGGAAGCACAAGGCCCCATCCCTCCCATCCCCATGGGCCACCAAGGATTGACTGCAGCTCTGTCTGATGTTTTAGCTTGAAAGACAAATTTAGTTATTTCAGTTTTACTCCTTTTCCCAATGAAGGTTTTTTTTCCACGTCTGCCACACAGACCATGAGAAAAACATTTCTGAGAGCAGTAAAATCAGGACTGCAACTTTTCCAGAAACACTAATCACGGGAATGAATTTTCAGTTAGTAATTTGTTAATACAGTTGCATCAATAATGCAGATATCCAACTTTGCCTTCTTCATATACCTATGAATCAAGTATATTCTTGTCAAGTAGCATGGAAACAGACTTCAGCAGTAAATGAATCTAAACATATTAAATGATACATTTTGTTTACTCAAGTAGACTACTTCTTTCCTTAGGTCCAGCTTCTGGCAGAACTAAAACATTCAAAAACTTTCACCTGTATAAAAAAGCCAAATTGTTTTAAAGCTCGAGAATTATTATTTTTACATGCCTCCCCAGGTGCCTGGTTTGAGCAGAGGTTTGGATTTTGCCTCAGAACTGTTGTAAAAAGTTAATTCAAGTGAACTGCTATATTCATGAACAAAGAAACTTTTTACACTCAGTGACGTGGGTCATTAATTGGACATCTCATTCATCATAGACCCTTACCAGAGAAAACAAAGAACAAGACCTAAACCAGGACTCTGTCTTTGTTAAAGAGAAAAAAAAAAAAAGAAGAAAAAAAAGTTTAAGGAATCTGCATTTAATCAAAACATGCAAAACAATCTCCAGATACTGTCTGGCAACAAATTTAGGATTTGCAGAGCTGAAGTGTTCATTTGCTTGGCTATAAATATTATGTTGATGAAAGACAGTCCTAACTCTGTCTTCCACCACTTCACTTCTGATAGGGAAGTTAAGATTTTATGTGTTTGCTTAGAAACCCATTAGATCTAACCTTTCCAGGGGAATTACAAAGGAGAATGATAAATGGCTGTGTATCAGTTTAAGGGAGGGAGAGGTTTCATCTGGGGTACTGCACGGGTAAGTACTCAGTCTAGGCATATTTGATGTTATCATTCATTATGCAGCATATAAATGAAAATCAAAGTTTATATGAAGGTGGGAGGAACTACTAATACCAGTGAGGAAAAAATACATAAAATGACATCAAGTGGTTAGGTAGAAGAGAATAAAAGCAAGATTAAAGCTGGAAAAATTCAAGATATGATAGATGTGAAAACACGCAATAATAGATATTTAATCAGTAGAAGAAAGCAATAATGCAACAGAGGTGTGGCTGAACAGAATATTAGGTGCACACCTGCAATACGAAAACGCAACAAAAGGAACAAAATTATGTGGTATACATTCACAGCCTTACCTCATGAACAGTGGAATTAGGAACCGCTTTCATACAAATTGGCAGCAAAAAGGTCTTTACAGAAAGGAACTGACCAGTGAAGTGTATGAGCAGAGTTTGCCTACATGTGAGAAAATCAAAGGTGGCCTATTAGTAGGATCAGCATCATTTTGGCAGAAATATATCTAGCTACCCATACAAGCCTTGCCTCTAATTCCTTCACAAGCACATTTGTAAAGACTGTGCAGAGGGAACTGAGAATTTGGGCTTCAAGTTTTACACTGCCTTTCCTCCCCTTCACTGCAGAGCTAAGTCCTTAGCAAAAATTGGAGAGAAAAGTACCAAACTGCTAATGAACAATAAAGTCACAAATACTGTTCCTTTGTCCCGTGAACACTGCGTGAACACCACCAGCTTCAATTTGAGCATCCATATTGGGCTAAAACAGTATCCTTAGAGGTGAACACTGCCAAAGTGCAGATACTTGAAAGTGGAATTTGAGTATTTCGTTTAATGCAGTGTCTTGGGAAAATACAGAACAATGAAATGCCAGTGTATTTTATGCAACATAGAATCATAGAATCACCAAGGTTGGAAAAGACCTACAAGATCATCCAGTCTAACCTTTCATCTATTACCAATGTTTCTCAGTAAACCATGTCCCTCAACACAACATCTAATTACACACACAACATCTTATTACATAAACCATAACACTTTCTGAAAGAAACATCTCACAACAGAAGAAAATATCTGGTAGAAAATTCCGTAAAAAGTAGAGAAACACTGCAAAACCCTCTTACAACTGATGACACCAAACCTATAATAATAACTGGAATATCTGAATAAAACCAATGCATTTAAAAAGCAAAATGAATACACACAACTTTTTCTCCTTATGATTAGTGGCTCCTATTAAAAAATAAAACAAACAAACAAAGAAAAAAACCACAAACACAACACCTAGGTAAAGGAAGAAACATTTTTTTTACTCATACTTTCACACTTTGTCTAAAATTTTCCACGCATAAACTGCTGGCCATGTTTTACACCGTGTTACATATTTAATAACTACTTGCAGTCAGCCAGGGAGAATAACCCCAATTTATCTGGAACTGGGCTCAGCTCTGAAAGATTATCAGAGAAGACTGTAAAAATAGTGCTGTTTGTAAGAGGCCACTAGGAATGGTGTGGTACACCCAGTAAAGCAGCCAGGGAAGTTTTATTAAGGTCAGATGGCATTTGAAGACAGAATCATGAAGAAACATATTAAAAAGGCTTTTATAGAATGTTCTTGTTGGGAAAACACCTTCGGGACTTCAGCACACCCGTACATGTGTTTCTTGTTTTTATTTCCACGACTTCATGTAGTCACTGAGTTTACCAGTCAGAACATTCTCTTTCCTGTCACTGCTGTCCTAAGCCTCTACTATTTTTGGATATTCAAAGTATATCTTCCATATGGCATGAACATGAATTAGGCTTTTATCAGTCTCACAGAACATTAAAAGACATAACCAGACCAAAGGACAGAGACTATATATATATATATCTAATTATGTACAAAATATTTTCTTTTTATAATTCATTACTTACCGGGGCTTTGAAACAAGGATGGATTTGAATCTCTGTCTTGTGTAAGGCAGACATGAACTCAGCAATCTGGTGTAGCCTCCAAGGAGCAGAGGTAGCAAAACCAAGGAGCCTGTCCTCTTCAGTACCTTTATTGATGACCTGGACGAGGGCATTGAAGGTACCCTCAGTAAGTTTGCAGATGACACCAAGCTGGCAGGAAGTGTCGATCTGCCTGCAGGTAGCCAGGCCCTACAGAGAGATCTGGACAGGCTGGATCTCTGGGCTGAAGCCAATGGGATGAGGTTCAACAAGACCACGTGCTGGGTCCTGCACTTTGGCCACAACAACCCCAGGCAATGCTACAGGTTTGGGGCAGAGTGGCTGGAAGACTGTGTAGAGGAAACGGACCTGGGGGTATTAGTCGACGCTCGGCTGAGCATGAGCCAGCAGTGTGCCCAGGTGGCCAAGAAGGCCAATGGTATCCTGGCTTGTATCAGAAATAGTGTTGCCAGTAGGAGTAGGGAAGTCATTGTCCCTCTGTACTCAGCACCAGTGAGGCCACACCTCGAGCATTGTGTCCAGTTTTGGGCCCATCACTGCAAAAAAGACATTGAAGCCCTGGAGCATGTTCAGAGGAGGGCGATGAAGCCGGTAAGGAGTCTGAAGCACAGGCCTTATGAGGAGCGGCTGAGGGAGCTGGGATTGTTCAGTCTGGAGGAGGCTCAGGGGGGACCTTATCGCTCTCTATAACTACCTGAAGGGAGGTTGTAGTGAGCTGGGGGTTGGCCTTTTCTCTCTTGTAACTAGTGAGAGGATGAGGGGGAATGGCCTCAAGTTGCGCCAGGGGAGATTTAGTCTGGACATTAGGAAATTCTACTTTTCTGAAAGAGTGGCCAGGCGCTGCACTGGGCTGCCCAGGGAGGTGGCTGAGTCCCCGTCCCTGGAGGTGTTCAAGAAATGTTTAGATAGTGTCGAGAGACATGGTTTAGTGGGGTTATTGGTGGTAGGTGGATGGTTGGACTGGATGATCTTGTAGGTCTTTTCCAACTGAGCTAATTCTATGATTCTATAGTTCTAATGTGTAAACAAGAGCAGGGAGTTGGGAAGAAGTGTAAAGCATTGCATCACTACTCTCCTGCTCCCAAGTGCCTTGCTATAGCAAACAGCTATTGATTCTGCAGCCAGTGGTAGCCCAGCAGGAGGTAGACATTCCTACTCTTAAATTCTTGGGTCATCTCTCCCCTTTTGTTTGGTACACTGATAAACATACTCGTGAAAGCAAGTTTTAAGCCACGCATATAAAGGAAAATATGATGAAAACCACTTTGAATTCTATAAGGTGTTTTCTTTCCTAAAAGTTGTATTTCTGACCTTGCCAGTGCCCAGTTAATTGCAATAATTGCCCCAGCTTTTATATGCACTCATATTTCTCACTGTTAATTTAATATATGAAGTAATTTCCTTAGCTTGCCTTAGATATGCTAAATTGTTCAGGTTTCTTGAGAATCACTGTAGTACATAAGTTTTCCAGCTATTAGGTTAATTTTGAACAGATTCTCCAAATCTTTCCAAATTTGCCGGTACGCTTTTTATTTTGTTTCAGTCAACAATACCGGAACACCATATCCAGCATTAATCAAGTAACAGCCATCAATATGGTAACAGCCTCTCCCATCCCAAAGTGGTTTTACATTGTGCTGGTAGTTCATGTAGGGCTGGCTTCTTATACTAATGCGCTCTCCATATTTCCTAGTCCACAGTCACATGTTTCCAGGAGAAAGACACATTTTAAGATTAGTTTCTTTGTTCTTCAATGAATAAGCTGAAATTCAGCTGTGTAACAGTGAGCACATTTTACCAAGCACATCGACTTTGTCCCATCATTATTTTCTATCTATTGCCTTCTTTTAAATAATTAGCTAATGTTGCCAGCAATTATTTTATATTCTTTTTCAAACGCCACCAAGGATAGTGTATGTAGGCAGAGAATAGATCCCAGAGGGACCCACTAGAAACCTCATTTTGGACAATGATTTCAATTTACAATTGCATTTTACATTCTGCTGGGAACTGCATTTAATCCATTTAATACTGGCTGTATGTATTTCATATACCATATTAAACCAAATATTATGGGAAACTAAGCTGGATTCTTTATAAGTGTTTATTATTTCATCAAACTTTCCACATTAATTTAATTTGTGAATTTGTCAAAAAATTTTGACAGATCTGTTTTCACTGAAACCTTGCTGAGTGACATGAATTATTCCATTATGCTTTCCTTCTTTTTTGACTTGATTTGAACAGTGCTGCCCAGATATAAGTCTTCCAGGTCATGCTATTTACCTTAGTTTTTGTTCAAGTAGCTGAAAAAAAAAATCAAATAAAAGAAACTAAATGTACCAGACAGAGAAAAGCATTGGTTTAATATGACGAACTGATTTATATTTGGGAGATTTTTGAAATCATTGTTATAATAAACTACTATAGAACTTACTATACTACTTTAGTGTTATTTTCTGTAGAAGTAAAAATAAGATTTGAATTTTAAAATCTTTTTTGTTGATACTGTGGGGAATTTAATATGTGTGTACATATATTATTTAAGTAGAGCATATGTATTATTTAAGTAGATTTAGATCATAGCATACATTTAACATCCATGTTCTTGAAATATATATATAAATACACATATAATATTAGATGATGGAGATTAACAGCATTTGCCAGATGGTGATCTTTACATGATTTGTTCATGTTACTTTGGACAGGACTCAGAATTCCACTGCAGTGCACAAAAGAAGATTCAAAATACCTTTATTAAATAACAAAGTTTGTCTGTGCTAGGCACATTCAGAACAGAAATAAATTGTTTGAGGTTTTTCTCCACCTCACTGGCAAAAAAGGATATATAGGAAGTGTCGCTTGTGATTAATAGATATTAGGAAAAATTTATCCATGGGTAGAGTGGTCAGGCATTAAAACATGTTATCCAGCGAAGTGGTGGAGCCACCATCCCTGGAGGTATTTAAGAGACGCGTGGATGTGGCACTGAGTGACATGGTCTTGGTAATTATAATTAACTATAAGTAAACTATAATTAATAATGGGTCTTGGTAGGTCAGACTGATGGCTGGACTTGATAATCGTAAAGGTCTTTCCCAGCGTAAAGGATTGTATGATTCTATGATGAGAAATTTGTGCTTCATCACCAAAACAGGAGAGTCATCCTGTACTCTCTCTGGTTCTCTGCACTCTTGTGATGGTTTTTGAGTCCCTCAAGGGTATCATAACTTTGAATTGTAACTATCTGATGATTTCATAGGAAATGGTCATATATGTAGGATGATTTATTCTAGCCCTGTTGTAAGCACATATGTCACTGAATAAGAGAAAATGTATTCCTTCATGTGTTTAAATTTTCAAGTTTGTGAACATAACAAATGAACAGGATAACATTTGAACAACACTATTTCAGACAAAAGGGGGGAAAAAGATATTCAAAGGAAATACTTTTAAATAACATGTAAAATAGAATTGTTTCACTTCCTCCTGAGAAACTCTAAAAACAAAGCTTGTATAAAGTTTGTTGTTGGTATTGGCATTATGCTGCATAATATTATAATCTAAGAAAACTTTATCAGTTCATTGAGTTAGTCATTGAGTTTTCTTACTAAGTTTTAAAATACAATCTAGAGAAAAAAAGCTAAGAACCTTGGAAAAAGAGTAGATTGGAGCTCATGGGAGCTTTTTCCATTGCCTTCAATAGATTACAGAAGCCAAACTTACTTGATTAACCTTCATGTTAATACTACTTTTTGCTCCATCACTTCCAAATAGATCTTCATAGACCGAGTCAAAGAATCCTAGGTAGGAGTGCTCTCAGTGGAATCACAGGACAGATCTTTTATGCAGGATCTGAAGGAAGTCTCTGCATTACTACTTAGACCTTATTTTGAGCACGAAAACACAGCTAAGCTTGAATACAGACTTTTTTTGTCGGTGATTTCAGCTTAAACTTAAGGTAGATTTTAGCCAGCCAGGTTGACTGCCAAATGCAAGCCACCTCATCCTGCTTCTGTCTGTGATGGCAATTTATCAAAGTACCTCTCCAAGCAGAGGGAAACTACTGAATTTAACAGCAAAGCTACATGAATCCCACTGCAGGAACATTTAGCAAGGGATAAAAATAAGATTCTCCTACTTAGAGGAGTAATAAACAAGTAATAATAAAGTACCATTGAAACAATCTCTTATATGGGTTCAACTGCTGCTATAGTTTATAACCTCTCCACGCATTTGCATTGCACATCTTTGTGTTGGATTTTTTTTTTCATAACACTTCGGATTTCTACAGTATTCCTCACATTCAAAGTTAATTTATTATTTTAAAGGAGACAGTGATAGTTGTCTCAAAGAGAAAGGCAGTTTGTCTGCATTCCCTCTGAAAGAGAAATTGTCTTAAAGGGAAACTTCCCATCCTCTGGAACAAAACCACTGTAAATAACTAGGGCTTGCGCAGGTTTTTGATGATTTGGGGGATGGAAGTTGTTTGCCAGAAAAAAAAAGATTAATTAACAGGATGATACAATTTCCAACAATCATTTAAATTAAGCCACTGAGCCAAAAACAATTATTCCAGAATCCTAACTGTGACTGCTAACATACTTCCTCTAGTAATGTTTATATTTTGTATACAGCAAGAACTTGTGATTATGATCTTGATTTTGGTGCCTGATAAATGTGTCTATAAGCAAATGAGAAAGCAGTTTTCTTGATTAGGTGCTCTTCAAAATTGTACCAATCATATTTTCTTCAAAACAAACCAAAACTCAAATGTACAGCAGAACATTTGGCAAATTATGCTGTTACGCTATCTATCCTTGAACATTTCTATTCAATACCTTTCCATCTTTAAACTGACAGAGGCTTTGATGCACTTTATGTTGAGATTAGGTCCAGTGACTGGTACATGTCTTTTTGCTGACTGTGGGGTTGGGATTTTTCTTCGTGTATGCGCAATTGCACCTAGCATTTCTCCACAAAGTGTCCCATTCTTCTCGCATCTCCTATTTCTTTTTCCATTCATGTTTCTAGAATTCCTTCCTATTTCATGACCCCAAGACACGTGACACTCTCAAAGTGACAGACAAAGGAGCTTCTGAGTTGTAGTAAAACCAAGTCTTCTGAGTCAACAGTTTCCATGTCTTGTTGCTGGGGAAATTATTTGGTAAAGATTGTAGAGGAAGGTAATTTTGGAAAGACGTTAATACAAAATAAAGAAATTACAACACAGAATTCATATCTATTCTTGTGTTTTATGGACTCATAAGCAGAAGTTTTCAGAGCTTCAAGACAGAAATGGCTCTCAAGGATTTCACCAGATCCTTAAACAGGAACCACTGGGGCTCAACAGGAAACTCATCCATGTCTCTTTCAGCATTGCAACAGTATTCAAAAATCAGAGTTTAAGAAAAAGTTTATATCAAAGCCCCAAATCAGCAGAAATATACTGATGGTATTTCAGGGTAAAGCAAGACGTTGCGCTGCTGTATTTAACATCTTATAAAACAGGGAAAGAAAACAAATGGAGTATTAATCATTCATTCAGTGTCAGCATCAAAAATCTCAGAATTTTTCCAAGATTGTTTCAGAAATTTGCATTTTTCCTTTCAGTCTACCACAATTCTGCCACAAGCCATAAGGTGGGACACAGTAACAGAATTTTTTTTAAGGTGAATTACTTTTAATGGTGTTCAGGTGCCCAGACTGTCTGGAAATCTTAGGCAATGTTCTTTGCATTAGCATGATATGATCCTGGTATTTTGAAGCAAATGCTACACTTATTCAAATGCTTATCCTTTGTGTGAGCATTCAAAGAGCAAGCTAGATTTTACAATATCATAAACAGCCAAAAAAAAAAAAAAAAAGACACCAGTCCACCAAAACTTATGCCTTGCTGTCTTTTGAAAGCCTCTACAATATGCTATAGTTACAAATAAAGAACGGCAAAGATATCGTATCCTAGAAAGCTTATTCCCAAGTCATATGTCAAAATATATTTATAGTGCAAGTGGACATTAAAAAAAATGAATGCAATCAAAATCTCCACAGTCATTTCCTATTATTTTTTCTTTTATTAATATAATATCTATAGCAAAAATTAGAGACAAGTGTGGGGGGAAAAAACAATAAACATTTACCATGTGCCAGATCATTTCGCAGTTTTGAAATGGATCAGTCATTTCCAATTTTGCTCTGTAATTTTTTTTTTCTCTCCTATCAGCACAAGACATTTCAAAACACTGCAATTGCATAGAATGAGGTGAAGGATGTACAACCCTACCCACAATCCTACCCACTCAGAAACATGTCCTAGATCTCATGGAAAGAGGATGGAAAGAGGGAAAGCGTAGCTCTGAGATATATATGTTGTGTCATTAAAAGCCACACTAAAAAGCAGAGGTCCTCTTAAAACCCACAAACATGTGGCTTCCTCTGCATATTCAGATGCTGCTCTTAGAGGCACACCATCATCTTCTGCATCAGCCAGCTGAAGTGTATCAGGTTACAGAGCTGTTACAGCTCAACATCTACATTAATTCCAAGGCCTTGTATTTTGAACTGTTTATAAAGGGTTATCTACCAGGATAACTGAGGAATAAGGGATGTCATGACTTCATGTCATAATTATTGCACTTCCTGTGTCTGAACAAGCCAGGTGAATTTTTGGATGGAAAAAAAAAACAAGTGTACAGCCTAGGTCAAGGAGATGTAGAAGCATGGAAGGTTTGGGGACTAGATAAAACGTCAGTGTTTGTCCTCTCTTCTGATCATTTTCTGTTCACAGTTCTGTTCCCTGACCTTCTTTGGGCCAGTCCCACCACCATCTCCAGGAGAAATCCCTCTGTGTTATACTACAACCATCCAGAGTCAAAACACTTTACTCTCTGCTATTGGCACAGTTTCGTTTCACATGAAATTATTTTCCATTTCACTGAGTACTAAACTTTTTTTGCCATAGCTAGTGCCTGTTTCTGAATGCGGTCATCTCACTGGGTCTCCAGCTTCTAGATTCTCTCAGGTCACATCGTTATTTAACACTGTTTCCAAAGTGGAGACAGACAGGGCTGAGAAACCACTGCCATCTACAGAATTACTTTTCTAATTCTTCAGTTTAGCCACAAATCAACTAAAAACAAGCTCATGTTCATACATGGCTTTGTTTAAAAGAGGTTGCATGTATCAGTCTTTTAGCAACCTGCAGAAGATTTCTGAAATAAAACCACTTCATTCACAGCTTTTGTGCAGGAATTTTTGCTTCAAATACTCAACCACCTCTAATTGGGTGCCAAAGGTCCTTCTAATGGAGTTCTAGAGAACAAAATTGCGAAGTGCATGAGACTAGAGTGCAAGGGGCAGATCAGCTTTTTCTTTTTAACTCTGCTGATGCCTTCATAGCTGTGAGAAGATTATTTAATTTCTGTGCTTTCATTTCAATTTCTATTGTTTTTTTAGATAGATAGGTTTTCAGGGAGACACGTGTAGAATCTTCAGTGATTACAGTTTTAACAAAAAAATTATCATTGGTTTGAATTTCTCCCCATAACGTATACAGTACTTTGGGAATGGGCATCTCAGGCATTTAAATCACATTAATAAATACTAAAATATATGGGACTTTTAAGAACAGTGGATAAAGTTGGATAAAATGAGAAGGACTATCTTATCAGGAATAGTTAATAGAATGTGTATTGCATGATCTTTTTCTCTAACTTCTTATTTTATCTGTTAAGCATTTTGTAATGAAGTATATTGTAAACAGATCAACATTATTATTCCATTCACTTCCTCAAGTGTTAATAACCTTTTTCCATTTTGCTATTCAACAAAATAAAAATGGCTTATAAAATCTTTCAGATTAAGAGATAAGGATGCTCAGCTTCACAAAAACATTTGGTTTGTTGATCTAGAATTAACAATTATGTTTAGGGAACAGTTTAACAGCCACAAAACACAACCTTGTAAGCATTAAACATAAGTGTTACATATTTCTACTATAATTAATTTCCAAATAAAATGTTGTATTATTTGTACACAATTAAATATATATATATATATTCTTAAAAAAACTAAGGTATCATAAATACTAGAGGGAGAAGGAGCCTTCAGTTTTCACTCCCACTGTTAAGACTGGAAGCTTTCTGACATAAAAACTAACTGTAGATTTACTTAAATAGAAAAGTATTTTAAAATGGGATCTCTTGGATTACTTGTTTTTGTATTAAAAGTTATGTTTATCTATTTTTAAACCATCAAATCTGAGCTGGGGCCAAGGGCTCCAAATTCCACATTATGGTGACAAAGACAAATCAGCTGTTCTCCATAGTGTTCTTCCCTCTGAAAAATGTCTGAAAGAAAACACCGTACACATATACACATAAAAAAAGCTAAAAAATATGTATAGTTCAGGACAATTGATTCAAATAAAATGACCTCTGCCTTTAAAAACAAATAATATAGTAAATCAGTCCTTCCATTATCTTCAGAAAAGAAAATATCTTGAGCATTTTTTCTATAATGTTATGCTCTTGGCTCTAACTTCCCAGGGCAATTCCTAACCTTGTTCCATCCCCTGAAGTCACTTACCTCTCCTCCACAGATATTCAGCCATCATCTCTAATGGCTCACAAGTCACCTTGCCCGATAGTTTAGTCATGGTAGCTTCAATTCCATCAACACCAAAATAATGTAAAAGCAGAGATGTGCTCTGCTATTTTCCTACAGAAGTGACAGAAGCTACAAAAAATGTTGGATAAAAATTGTTTGATGTAGATATCATAAGACATATTTCATTTGGTCAAAACAAAAATTTGGCCCCAGAATATACAGAAATATAGGAATATTGGTAAAGGTGTTCTCAAAATACATGGTTCAACTCCTAAGAAAGAAAATGAGTAAAGTAAGACACATTAAACTCCAATGATGTAAAGGGAAATTGTTAAGCGTAGTAGATTTTCCATGATTTACCTTATTGGATTTTCATACTTATGTGTGCTTGGGTGAAGAAATGAAAACGACAGAAGAAAGGGAGATTTAAGATGTCTTGTCTGAAAATTGTCATGGTTAGTATTTCTACATTGAGAATGAGTAATCTCAGTATAGAGGATATTTATTTTAACTTAGGTAAGTGTTAACTTTCACTTCTTTAATTAACCAGAAATCCCTAGCACTGATTTTACATGGCCATTTTCACAGGAGCACATGGCCGAGCCCTCTCTATTCAACATCCCTACCCTTCCGTGCAGTGTAAGACTCATGCTGTAGGATCTCCATGCCTTTATGAAATACCCTGACACTAAGGGTGTGTGGCAGAACTTTGCCTTTAAGCTGGGTTCATATCCTTCCTTTTGAATATTTCTAGGTGAACAACTTTTTATTTTGAGGAAATACTTGTAGACAGCAAAAGAAGCAAAAGTGCTGAGAACGCTCACTGAAATTTAGACTCATGAGAACGTTTTCACTGATGTTCTCTCAGTAGTGTGGGAAAGCTGCCTCCACTATGCATACAGTACACCAAAATAGTTATCAGGGATATTTTGGGGGGAAAAAAATCTCTCGATCTTCTTCATAACACTTAAATCGCAGTGTCTGTGACAGTGGCAATGGCAAGACAGCAAGCATGTGAGCTGTGCATAGATAAAGATGCATGATTACTTGTGGAATGATCTGATACTGGGATGGGTCTGGGATCCATCCTCACCTACTCTACCCTAAAAAGCAGTCCTATCACCTATGTTGATGAATGGATAGAAAGGATCCTCACCAGGAAGCAATGCTTGGTGTGCCTCGTCTGAATGTGGCTGGCTCGTACATGCCAGGACAGCCCAGTTGAACTGCAGATGGAAATGTCTTGATGGAACGCGCTGATGGGGAAAGCCCGCAGCAGTGGTTTGACCTGGCTCGTACAGAATAGAAAAATTAATACCCATCCCAGAGTGTGGGGAATCCAACAAATCATCTCCAGAGCTAAATGTCTAAGAAGGCATTAAAGACATCACAAATTAACAAACATAATCAGCCAGATCATCAGCTGGTATAAGTTGGCAGAAATCCACAGTAGCAACATAAGTTTTGCAAAGCTAACCTGAATTATGCCAGCTGGAAAACTCTGTTGGTTTTTTTCTTCTCCTATTCTGTTCTGCACATGGAATAACCTGTGTATCTTAAGCTTTAATTCTTTTTCTTTCCACTTTTCATTTTTGTAGGACTCTTGTCATTATATACACAAATGTACAAATAAATTAAAGGGTCAATTCTCCATTCCATCTGCTCTACAACAAACCATGTGCTGCTCTTTAAGTGACAGCTGCTTGGCCCAGGAACAAGTTAGGCTGCCACTGTGCAATATGCATGTGTGCTGCTGGCAAAGCAGCAGAAAGCCCCAGCTCTGCTCCTTGCTCGCAGGGAACGGGGCTGGTGGCCACCTGGGAGGTGACGGGGTCCACTGCCAATGAAGATCTCTTCTGGAAAGGAAGCTTTTCCCTCTAAAATTAGGTTTTTCCCTGTTATTAGTATTAAGGACAGGATGTTCAAGTCTCATTCTTACATTACAAATTAAGACCAACATAAGGACCTGGGGGTGTTGGTTGACGCTCAGCTAAACATGAACCAGCAGTGTGCCCAGGTGGCCAAGAAGGCCCACGGCATCCTGGCCTGTATCAGAAATAGTGCAGCCAGCAGGAGTAGGAGGTTGATCGTTCCCCTGTACTCAGCTCTGGTGAGGCTGCACCTTCGATGCTGTGTTCAGTTTTGGGACCCTCACTGCAAGAAAGACATTGAAGTCCTGGAGCATGTCCAGAGAAGGGCAACAGAGCTGTAAAGGGTCTGGAGCACAAGTCCCATGAGGAGAGGCCGTGGGAAATGGGACTGTTTAGTCTGGAAAAGAGGAGGCTCAGGGGAGACCTTATCGCTCTCTACAACTGCCTGAAAGGAGGATGTGGCGAGGTGAGGGTCAGCCTTTTCTCCCATGTAACAGCAATAGGACAACAGGGAATGGCCTCAAATTGTGCCAGGGGAGGTTCAGACTGGGTATTAGGAAAACTTCTCTGAAAGTGTGGTAGGGAGCTGGAACAGGCAGCCCAGGGAGGTGATTGAGTCACCATTGCTTGAAGTGTTCAAGAAATGGGTAGACGTGATACCAAAAAACATGGTATTGGTGGTAGGTGGATGGTTAGACTAGATGATCTTAGAAGTCTTTTCCAACCTTAATGATTCTATCATTCTATGAATCATCTTAACAATATCTATGACTAATTCACAATTTCAAATTTTGAGAACTCTAAAAGCTCTGGAAATCTATCACATTGATACCCATCATGTAGGGCTCATCACATTTCTGCATTTGGAGTTTGCCATTAGGTTTTGTTAATTAAAATTATCTGCCCTCATCCTCTTGAATTAATAAAATGTGGCTGGCATTCATCACTATGTTGCAGGCCATGGTTGTTATGAAAATATAGTTGCTAGGATACCTTCATTTTTTCATCCTCACATTACACTGGCCTATCAATTAATGAAGAAACACTCAAGCTAGTTCTCAGCTCATCTGTGCATGTTCTTATCACCACTTCCTTCCCCCTGCACTGCTTTCCTCTGTGCTCACCTTTGAATCACAACATGGGAAACAAAGGAGCTACATCACTTTGCAAACTCTCCCACTTGGCCTTTTCTCTTCTTTGTTAAACTGAGGTCAGAAAACCAACTGTCTTTACATCCAATATTTCTCTGCTGAATGGACTTTAAAAAATAACATTTTTTTCAGGGGCAATTTTACAAGTCTGTGCTACCCATTATCCATTTAAAACATTTTATCACACAACCTCAGCAGCACTATGCCTATTCCAAAATGAGATCCTGTAAAATGATGTATTTCTCAAGGCAAGTATCTGTTCATATACATGAGGTATTCTCATTATATTTGAGTAGGCAGCCAAAGCTCTGGAAATACTCAGTCCCAGAACTGAATTTGTTTGAAAGTCTGATGCAATCTAATAGACTACAATGGAAACTCACCTTGGATACACATGCGGGAACATTATCCTCTGCAGCGCAAAACTCCTGATGCTTACAGTCTCAGTGGAAATTAAGTGGGAAGCAGGCATTACACCTACCTTCTGGTATACAGAATTTCACAAGCAAAGCAGAGTGCACACCCTTCTCATCCTTCTTACAGGAGGACTGGAAAGTCAGAAAATATTCAAGGTGACTATCAGTTAGTAAACACTGAGAGAGAATAATCAAAAATACTGATCTATGTTTCAAGCTATTTTTTAATTATTTGCCTAAATATAATGTGATGACCAAGTGAACAGAGCAGCTACTGACATTTTCAGACAGATCAACACATCTAAACAGCTGATCTATAAATAGTCTGCTCACAGGATTGCAGCACACGCTGACCACACAGATGTGATCTTGCAAAGCAAGTACCAGAGATTGTACACAGCTGTTTTCACTTGCTTGAAGCCTGTGTGGTCTTCCCTCCAGGAGAAAGAATTACACACAATTTTGGGTGGAAAAAAAAAAAAAAAACACACCAATTCCTATTGCCTGGGCTGTTACATTTTATATATATGAAATAGGTTAATTTTGTCCTGAAAGCGATTGATGGTTCAATAAGCAAATAAAGTCTTTCTGAGAAACAAGCAAAATAGTTTGCATAAAACATTAAGAAAATATTCCTAAAGCACTCCAGAACTTCATGAAATACTAATAATTTGAACTGGTTATGTATGATTTGTTGAACACACAAGCATGCTTGAGCAGAGAAGAAAGAACACCTGTGACTGCCCGAGAGGCACATACCATGTCCAGGAACCAACTTTTCAGGGTGCTTTGTGTGCTGAGCACTCTGGGGAGCCAAAGAGATTCAGAGCTTTGCAGATGATGTGTAGAATATTGAAGAGGATGCTCAGCAGTGATCTGGGATCTGTAGACCAAGCACTGGGTAATATCAGTGGTGCGCAGTTAGCTGCTTCACTCTGCCTCTGAGTCCCTAGCCCATCAGCTCAATTTCCCATGAGCTGTTTTTGAGCAGCCCCACAGCCCATTTCATTATCCCAAGTACAATCATACTCCACAGCAGAAAGGCATGGGAATATGGGCTGATGACCACCCTGAGCCATCCCAGCCTGAAGCTCTATATGTGGCTGCATGGTTCTGTCCTTCACAGCATGTAACACCAGTTCATATACTCACTTCATATAAACATGTAGCAGCACTGGGGATAAGGACAAAATAATATTCTGATGTATATTATAAAAACTTTATTAGCTAGCAGTTGGCATGTCTGTTCATCTCCTAAATGGTGAGGCCAAGAGTGAAATATCTCTGCAATCCAAAGCAAATGCTGATTATAGTTCCTGAAATGTACATAAACTACATGCATATTTGGCTTTCTTTACAGCGTTTTACTTCTTCCATTGTTCTATATGTGCTCTTTATTCTATTTATATTGGGACATCGCCTTTCATTGTTGTATTCTCTGCTCTCCTTTTTTAATCAACTCTTTTGCATTTTGTTTATGTCATGCCCATTCTTCTTTCATTAGGCCTTAATTATAGCCTGTATCTAAAACTTTCTGCCTTTGGCTGTTTACAGAATCCATTTTCTGCCTCTCTTACACACGCACTTCACTTCTATTCTTCTTTAGATCTCAACTTCTATACAGTCATCACCTTTTGAAAGTGCAAAGCTTGACAATTAGTCATTGTAACAATTTTTCCAAGGCTGTAAGGTCACATTACAGCTCTTAAACTTCAGTGGTTTAGATGTTTTGAGATGCAATGTGAAAAATGTCTTTGATCTTTTTATTGCCTTGGTAAACTTTTTATAGAGCAATCCATTTACCTAGTCCGTTAGAGAGCTCCATAAATATTCTGTGCACAAAAATACTGCATTTTACCAATTACATATATATCTTTGCACTGTAAAATGTACACCTCTGTGCAATGACATAAAATATTTTGTGGATATGAATGAATTTAACCTCAAAGCCCACCACTGAAGCAAATTAGTTGCTACTTTATTTTCTCTGCACTTTTAATCTACAGTATTAAACATCCAGTTTTGAAAGTCTTGTCTCCCACTTATAAAAAATGAAGTCCTAGACCTGGTATGTGTGCGGTTGCTGGAACTGCAAATACAAGTTAGCTACTTGCACAAGAAGCTAACCAGCTCCAGTGTGTCTCTGGTCAATTGTGATTCTGTTTGTATGCCCAATTAGCCTGGCAAGTGTCTTCAATTTGCACATGCTCAATTCTAAAAGATCTGACTTCAGCAATAACAGCAAACTCACAACACCAGCCAAGGCTGGAACTGGAGTCATCAGTTCGGAATCATCATTGCCAGATTCAATATACACAATCAAAGCATAAATATATACATGCTGTTGGCAGCATCATCTTCTCTCACATCCAAAATTACCTGCTTTTGAGTTCTAGAAGACTGAAAGGAAATTGCTGGTAATTTCAAAATTCAAGAGCCCCTTTGAAGCATCTCAGTTTCTTCTGTTTGTGCTGCTTAGGGACATGAAGTAATTGCAAAGGCAGCCTCACTGCTCTGGGAAGGTTTCTCCCCCAGAGTGAGGGCCATTCTCTTACAGACCTTGCAGGAAGCACAGAAATGGACAGAAACAGGATTAAGTCTTCTCAGGGTGTAGGAAAAAGATGGGGTTGCTGCTCAGATGATAATCTGGGGCTAACCAATGATCCTAGGAGTACAAAGCAGCAGACTAGGGCCAACATGGAAGAAAATTTGCTGCTCCTGTCACCACTGAGAAGGGGAAAGGCAAGGTTGGTGACTGGTACTGGCAGGTGGGTCTGCTCACCTTCGGCCTCTCCAGTCATGGGCACTCAAGCATTTTCCTGGTGGCAGCACCAGTGACAGGTCTAGAAAAGGAGTCAGCAAACTCACAGTTATTTTAGTGCCTCAGCAACCATTTATTGTAAGCAGTCACCTACCATATTCCTTTGACAAGTTTGATGTGAACAGAAGGTCAATACAACCTCATACGAACATCTGCTAACGTCATCTTTGGAAGACCATTCACCTTTCAGGAAAATACTGCCAGTTCAGGGATTTAATAATTGTTAAAGCAGCATAAATCATAGAGTCATAGAATCATAGAATTAGCTAGGTTGGAAAAGACCTACAAGATCCTCCAGTCCAACCATCCACCTACCACCAATATCCCACTAAACCATGTCTCTCAACACTATATATAAACATTTCTTGAACACCTCCAGGGACGGTTACTCAACCACCTCCCTATGCAGCCCATTCCAGTGCCTGATAAAGTCATCATTATTCCTTTCATGCATCACAAATCATTTGTCCGAGCCCAAAAATATAGTTCCCTATTCCTTTTTTCCTTTCATTTTTCCTTTTCCTATTCCTTTTCCTTTCTCAGCCACAGAGTTGACTGGATAATTTCTTCCTTTTATTCCTTGTCTTAAGCTTTCTGTCTTTGCTCTACCATCGTATTACCAAGTCTCTCACAAGTCCATTTTCCTCTCCTTTCCTTCTCTACCATTTCCCTCTCTACCATCTCTGGCTCCATGTCACCTCCCTGCCTGTGGCCGCTTTCCTCTGGTGCCCTGGCAGCCCACTCCTCCACTCCCCATCTTCTTCATGCAACTTCATCCCCCATGTAGCAAGCAGCAAGCATGCTCCAGGCTTTATTTATTTGGCTTCTCTACCTGGTGGTCCCTCTTCCCCCTCCTCTTATCTTCTCCCTGAGAATTCAGTGTCAAAGAAACCTTTTCTATAAGCTATCTCCATGCTAGAGGCAACTGTATATATTGCCATTAACTTAGTTTCATGGAATGCCTGCTACCTTTTCCCTTCTCTGATACCATAGCATTTGGCCTGCATTATAAAGATGTGTTGGCTGCATGGGGAAATACCGCAATACCGGCATTTAATTGGTTACATGAGAGGACGAGCTGCATTTATGTCATATACTCAACTAATTTTTGGAGGCAAGGATCCTATGAAAAATAAAATGCCTCAGAAGGTCACAGCAATTCACAGTGTTAGTGACTTAGAAACATTTGGGATTTTTATTCCCAGAGCTGCCAGCATCATAAACATTTACAAACATTGATTTGCTCAGCAAACAAAAGGAAATAACAGCAGCTTTAAAAAAAAAAAAAAAAGGCATCTATTAAGCAACGTAGCCTAACAGGTACAGGAGTATCAGTGACCAAACTGCTATTTAAACAATGAAGATGCTGTGGTCCTGGAGAAACTGAACAATTCCCCAGCAACACTGAGCAGCAGCATGAGGCCATTAATTGAAAGTCTAGCTACGGGTCCTGCAGTACATATTGTAATCCCACCAGGCATCACATAAAATTATTTTTATAAAGTCAGAAAATGATTTGAAAGGCTTAGAACCACAGGATATAAATCTAAAATTACAGGGTGAAATTTTGCAATATTTCAGATACTACATAAATACATTTTTAAGACCTTCAAATTTACCCTCCGTCTTACACTGACAATATAGAAATAGATGAACTCATTAATTTCAGTGCTTAAATACACATTTTCTGAGAACAAAAAACAAAGCTAAGATTTAATCTAAGGAGATTGTTCTCTGTTGCTGTGAGTACCACTGTTCAGAGTATGTATCGTAGAATTATCTCCATCCCTCTTCACTGACAATATCCCTGTGGGAGCTACAGGAATTTCTTACACGCAGAGGTAACATCAACATTTTATTTAATATAGAATGAGCTTGATCTCTGTCAGTCCCTGATGGGACCTAGTCAGGTGAAAACTCTGGAGAAACATACCAGTCTATTTCAAATCAAGTAAACCAATTTTTGCCTACATCTTTCCCTCCAACTCTGCCCAATAGCACTAAAATACTACTCATTAGATTTTTGTTGACTACTTTAGTTCTCATAACAGGTTTCAGTAATGTCACGTGCAGTATATGAAATTTTCTCCAAGCTTTATGTCTGTATCTGATATAACAAAAGAAGCACCGAGGTATATTTTGATCTCTTTTCCTTTCAATCAGGAGCTAGAGAGGTCAGAGTTCAAAAAAATATCTGCTTTTCAAACACTGGGGAGTACCTGCGATGCTGCAGCATGAGGGGACTGACAAGCACTGTTCTCAGGCATCACACTGCAAAAGAAATAGAGACCCATAATTTTGAACATGTAACATTCTAGACAAACAATGTATTTCCCAACTTAAATAATGTTAATGCAAAGATTACTCAGTCTGGAAGTTTGTTTAGACTTGCAAGAGTGATTGCTGACTGAATTCTGCATACAACATTCAATTTTCTTCTGTGTTGTATCTACATTCTGTTTCATAATATCTACACATATATCTAGAATTCTTGTAAGAAGCGTAATATGCCTTCTCACACTGTGAGGATCTAGGACATGGAAAGCTTATTCAGTACAATGTTCCACGTTACACAATCCAAGAGATCCACAGGCGAGCTCCAAAGCACAGACACGTATCAATGGCTACATGAGTACATAGCATTGCAGCATGATCTTGCCCATTTTATGCTTATGATCGCATTCCTCTCCATTGCCTTGAACACAGCTTGTCCCTGTTAACACACTTTCCCTTGGGAATGAGCTTTGGTCTTGGGCTTAGATCTGTTCTGTCCCAAACGAAGTGTAAGAGTGATGACTCCCCTGATAGCACTTTTCTGAAGACAACTGACCAGTTCATTAACTCCTGAACATGACGGCAACCACATTCTTTTGGTGATGCCTTAGGAGCCTTAACCAAGTACTACTGATACAAAGTGAGGAAATCAGCTTTAATAAAGGCAATGTAGACCATATCTCCAGCTGCACTCTCAGTTTCTCTCCACTGATTTACCCACATCAAGCCTGTTCCCAGCTCCTGAGACACTGCTCAGTCCTAACCCTGATGGTAGGTTCTGTTACCACACCATCTTTCCAGAGCAGACTTCCTGTACATCAAATGCTGATGTCTCAGAGTTTAAAAAGATAATTTCAGCACAGGTTTATGCCACCCTTTCCCATTCACTGTGAGTCTCTTGCTGATCTAAAGCTTCACTTTTTATCATCCAGGATGTATGTCGCTGAGGCATGTCACTGCGCTGTTATATGACCCCCGCAACACTCATTCTCACTCAGTCAATTCATCTGAAGAGGAACTCTATGCAGAGCAAAAATGAATCTCAGTCCCACCTTCATAAAGATCCAGCACGTTCTGGGATATGGCGTGCATGTATTTATTGATACAGTAATCATGGAAAGTCACAATCTCTTTCTGTGTATTTAATGGAGACATTATTATTCTGCCCCTTTGCCTCATTATAATAAAACCCTATCTTGGATTTAATAACTAAAATAAATCTGCTTGAGTCAGGCCAAGAGCTAAGTTAGTATTCTTCCTAAAGACCATCTTAGCTATGCAATGGAGAGATGACACTCTACATCAGCCAACATATGATAACCTATCTTTAATTTCTCCCTGCTCTGGTGCTATTATCTCTTCTCTGCCACAGCTGCATACTGCTATTGTCAGTGGTAAAGACAAGACATCTCTAATTAGAGGGCAGGATAAATTGCTTTTATCTACTTTTAACATGCTTTTACATGGCACCTGGTACACAAGTCTTAGCTAGGCAACGATAATTTGAAAAACAAATCGCTGCTTGGAGAAATATGATACATTTTAAAAAGAAAATTAAATGTATAGAATAGCAGAATCAACATATTGGAGATTGCTGAGCTTTAAAGCTGTCAGAAGTCTTGTATTCTTATGTTTTATATTGAGTTAAAATAAGCAATCACAGTCTATATACCCAGCAGTTTTTCTCCCTCTGTCTTTCTGGATGATTCAAAGAGCAAGCTGTGATTTTGGAACTATACATGCAGCACAGCAAAGACACCCTTGCCATACAGCATCTCTGTCTTCTCTGAAGATAAGTCCAACTGAATGGTTTTAAAACATGCTTTACAGGATCAGCACTGACTCATGCAGATTCGGCCCTAGAATATACCCATCGTGTACAGGGCAGGGCCATACTACTGTTTTGTATCATGCTTAACAAAAATGAAATGAAAAAAAAACAACAAATATGCAATGATAAACATTTATTTCTAAAGAACAAAGTAGATTGTCAATTGATTCACCTATTTTAATGATTCACCTGTTACAGAAAAAGAACAAATTACTTTCTAATGTCCAAAAAGTACTGATCTCCTGCTAACAGAGACCCTCAAACATCAGTCAAACATTTCAGAAGGCCATTACCTCTCTGAGCTCAGTTCACATAGCTGGGAGTTCATGACTGCTGTACTAAAACCACACTGTTCTATCCCTTTGCTCATCATCAGAAAGTATCAAGTGCTCTTCCATGAAAGGCATCGCAACAGAGACATATACTCTTTATAATGCACTGTCAGCTGGCTTCATCTTCACTAGCGGAGTCAGGCAGAACTCATACTTCTAACACATCCTCCAGGCTTTTGATTACACTTCCTTAAAAATCTGTTGAGCTTGTCTGATTGTTAGGAGCTTTCTGAGATGTAAAACTTCATAGATCCAAATGATGACTGGGCCAAATTATTTTATTTGCTATTTACTGCAACTTAGCAGTTTGGAAAGTCTATAGAAACATCCAAGAGTGACAGCTTGCAGAGAAAAGCTTGGTAGAGCTTCTGCTGTTAGTTTAATGAAAAGGAAATCTCTTTGCCTCCAGACTATGATTTCTGGCCCAATTTTCTTCTGTAGTGGTGTGCACATTACTAAATACACTCAAAGTGCTGCAGTCTGTAGAGTGCACAGTTACTGCCTGTAAGAACGCCAAGTACAGTGCAGGTAAAATAGGGCCATAAAATACACCCCAGACTGAAATGTGGCTTAAGTCACATTGAATATGTTTCTATCTAATGATAAAGCTATGAAAGATCTAGTTTTCCGCTGATAATTTGCATGAAATATCCTGGAAACAGAAACAATTTGCCCTCTGCGCTCCACAGTGTATAGGCAGGTAGCCTTTTCTTCAGACTTCAAACAATTTCATCACGGCACACTGTTCCCTTTTCAATGTCCCCATAAACTATAGGAGAGAAGGTATGCGTGCAGAGCTGCAGCCCAGAGCAGCAGGGTTGCATCAAACAATGAGTAATGGGAGCAGTAGTGCCTAGCAGTGATGGTCTCAGGTTTGCAGGAAGAGTGGATTGTCACTAGTAGCCTTGTTGATACTTAGGAAGAAGAGACAACTTTTAGAAAGAAATCTTTCTTCAGTCTCATTCTTGTAAGAAAAAGGAATAAACTTCAAGAACAGTCGAGAAAAATTGCCCCAGTGATAACCTAAACATGTTAATATATGTGAAAAGAAAAACCTGACTAGGATATCTTACCAAATCCTGAGCAGGTACTGAGCAAAAATATCAAGTGTATGGTGACAAGATTCGGCAATGTTAAATGTCTCACAAATAAATCACAAAGCTCCAAAAGTAAGAAATGCAACTTAATAGGCTATTGCTTGCAGAACATTTTAAAAAATATTCAAAGACTGTAATTTTGGTTGGGAAGTAAAGAAGTTAGAAAATTCAATTTTCTGTATGTAGGTTTAGTAATACAGCCTCTGATTACTTCTTCACAAGCCATTTTTGCATGGCATTCTGATTTCAGTTAGAGTTCAAAGTAGACCGTGCTTACTCAGTTAATGAACAACTATCCATTCTTCCTTCTCTTGTCCCATTTGCAGCCCCCTGATGCAAACTTTTCAAACAGACGACTAAAATCAGAGTGATTAATGTTTCTCCAGTGCTCATCACAACATTATCTAAATCTTGTTTAATCACACTTATCTTCATAACAACCTTGTGAAATGATGGTGCGGCTACTCTATGTTTCAGCTGGGGACAAGAGCCATAGATAGTAATGCTAAAAATCTCTGCTGGTTCTGGGTATCCAATCTGAGACCTGTGAGATATGTTTTCTCGATTAATTAGCATTATCTTACTCTTTGCGTGTTCAAAACAAAACTATCATAGATGTGTCATGGTTTTATGATTTTCGGTTATTGGTACTCCACATCATAACATCATGTAGTGAATGTACCTGTTCCTCAGAAGAGAAGGACTACTACAGTCCCCACGGTACTTTGCTCCTCTGTTACCATTTCCAGCCGGAGGGAAAAGATAAAAGCTCGCAGTATAAAAACTTGCAGATCACGAGACCTCGTCCCTTTTTCCGCCGTCTCTCGTCTTGGCAGCACCTCGCTCTCCAGCCGTTTTATCGTCGGTAGTAGAGTAAGGCCTACCTTGATTTTGGGACATTCTCTCTCTCTGTATTGGATTTATCAGCTTAAATTGTAATTATATTGTATTATAGTGTGTTGTTTTGCATTCCGATATTTTATTTAGTAAATTAGTTTGTTTCTCCTCAGATTGTTGCCACTGTTCTTTGCTCTCAGGGCCATCTCCCTACCCTTTTCCCCTTTCCCCTTTTCCTGGGACGTGGGCCCATGGATCCCCCGTCCCCTTTGTCACGGAAATCCGGCCTAACACCCGTAAACCGTTGACAAGATGTCAACTGGAGCAATGAGTTCTGAACATGGATGAAATATCCCAGATCAAATCTGTTAACAGACAAATTAGTGCAGAACCTCTGTTTAGCATATCTTGACCAGTGTCAGCTGGGGTTATGTTATAGGGAGATCAGAATGTTTCTTTATATATGTATGTAGATGCTAGTCCACTGGCATACATAAATGCTTACACATACAAGTATATGCAAACTTCATTTTATTTATCTATTTATTTTTACAAAGAAGGAGCTGAATTACACTGTTATTAAAGATTGCAAGTACCAAACAACAGCAAAAGAGGATGACAAGCTTTTGCCATTCAAATGCCATATAATACCTGGCACAACTTACACTTGCTTAAGGCTTATTTTCAATTATAAAGTTTTTCTCTGATTCCCTGTTTCTTTCAACACACCGGCATTGCTTTCTTGGAACATAGCCCTTATTTTTTCAACTGACTTTGTCCTCAAGATATTTATAACCTGTGAATACATAAAAGAACAAAAAGGATTACACTTGGATGGAGGAAGAAGCAGATTCAGCAATAGATAGGAATCAGCACTTTACAGTACTTTGCATCAGTGATTAAGGTCTGCATCTTTCGCAGACAAATGGACAAACAAGAAAGCAGTGTAAATACATGGAGACCCTCAATGCAGTCAGTGCCACAAACACATAATGTGCTATTTCAGGGGCTTCAGGAGTAACCCTGACAGAATCTTCTTTGACGAAGGAAAAATGTAGTAATAATTAGAGAGTTTTGAGTGCATCTCCCTCATCTCTTACAACTATTTCTATTCAAAATATGTAAAATTGGCTAAACCCCATTTGAAACTCAGACATTGATGTTTATGCTAATTTATGCTAATATAAATATTACTAAAGATTTAATTTTTTTTCTCCATGTTTGTCATGTTTTAGGATATTCCTTTCCTACAGTAGTACCAGATGCAGAGTAAAGACATGTTTATACTTTCTTTGCTTCAAGATATCTAATACATAACACAGCAACATGCACATGTAACTTGCTGGTATCTAGATGCCAACCTGAAAAAGTTCATTGTCCTTATTGGATTTAATTAGATCTAACCACAACTGCCAATTAAGCTGTCATTTTAATACATGTAGGTTGCTCTGAAAGTAATGCCTCTTATTTATTTCCATGGAAATGAAAATGGATACAAAAAGCACAATAACACTATTTGATAGAGCAAATTCTCTGCTATAGAACACTATTTTTCAACATAGTCGTCACCCTTAGCTATTCATTTTCACCAGTGATGAACAAGAGCCTGCATGTCATAATCATAACATCATACATCTTGAGCTTTGAAATGCAGAGAGGATATTTGTTCAGTTGAAGCATACAAAGAAAAGCAGGTATATTCACAGAATAAAAAAAAAATACAACATTTCACAAGTCAGAATTCCATCAATTTATGCAATATTCAAATATATTTGTTCACTTTGAATACTAGCATCCAAAATGAATTTGAACTTTTGAATAGAAGTTAATTTGGCTTAATGGTTGACAAGAAAGCCAGGATCCCTGCCACATAAAAATATCCATTCTTATATATACTATAGATTTTAGAAGAAGCGTATCTCCACTGACTATGTTCTGGAAGGAGCTGAAAAATGATGACTGAAAAATAATCAAAATCCAGCTGTTACTTCCATCAGTAAGAGGGCTCCCAATCTTTTTTTCTATCTAAGCAGAATCGAGCCTTTGGTTAAGAAGTTCCTCCTGAATTAAAATGTACCTCGAGGTGATGATTCACTTTCTTAAGGAGTAATTTCAATAAAAAGGTGAAGGCATAAGTATTAAGGTGTCCTCTGATACTTTCAGAGGTTGTGATGGTGGATATTGATGCTGTAGTTCAGCTCCCATGTTACTGCTGGCATTTGAGCACTGTGTTCAGATCAGGTGGGACCATTAATCCCCATATTGCAACTTTGGAAATGGTCCAGGAACAGCAAATTGTATACAAATTCCTCTACAGTAGGGAAAGCTATGTTTATCCAGCTTCAATGTTTTATGGAATAATAAAAAAAATTTAGGTTAATCCCATTCTGGCGAAGTAGGAGAACAGGGTCATTCTAAGAAAAACAAAGTCT